>NC_089794.1:6672330-6687330 GCF_040412425.1 Macrobrachium rosenbergii | reverse complement strand
AGAAGTTAATTACTTCAGCGCAAAACATATAGAAGTAAGAAGTGATACTTTACCTATTAATAAGTTCAGATGCTTAAGCAGTAGCATGCTAAGTAATTAACATACACATATGACTAAATAGTGTATTTGGAAACCTTTACGAAAAGTCAGCATTGTCTAACAGCATAACAATAAAAAAAAAAAAATCATCGCTCTATAGTATTGTCCCGTCACTAACTTCATAAAAAGTATTATATGACACACATAGCCTCTAAATTTGGGCAACCATAATAAAAAAACAATTAATTACGTGACTGTCTGAACCTTTAAATTAACCTCTACATTAACAGGCCCGTGGTTACCACATCAATCTATCTATACAAACAATAGTATTCCAAAAGAAATCACCTGACGATATTTGAAGAAAACATGGCGAGTACTAAGTACTGTGTTTTTGAAGTGATTCCCCACTTTCGTCTTCGATCTGGAAATGTTTAAAAAGTAACCAGCCGCCTGACAAGGACAACCCACCTTGAGGAATACATGAACTCACACTGAAGATGAAACATGAGCAAACAACTAAGTCTGTGAGAAAGTGTATCCTAGTGGCTCATATATATATATATATATATATATATATATATATATATATATATATATATATATATATATATATATATATATATATATATGATATATATATATATATTGATATATATATATATATATATTATTACGATCTCGCCTCTCGGCAGATCGAAACAGGTTCTTTAAAATAAACAAGCAATGGGGTTGTAATGACTGACAGAGACAAACAAACAAAGGAGAGTGCTGCAGAACAAATGCAAAAAAATTACCTTAAAATTAATTTATTTACAGTAAGCTATGTACATATTTTTCAGTTGAGTCAGGTTCAATTTAAAAGTTAGATCCCTTACTAACAAATGATTAACTTCCTGGAAGATTTTGTGAAAATACAAAACAAGTAATTTAAACCTAAAATTAATAAACACCTGAAAGCAAAATTAATTAATACACAGGTAGCATAATAAACTCAAATATATAAAAAAATTAAACAGCAAAATAAAATAACACAAGATTTTTTATGAAAAACCAAAGCAATATATATAATAAAATACTTAAACAGCATGCTACTAGGAAACAACAGCCAGATTTATTTTTTTCAACCTCAGACCTACTCAATAAAATTTGAAACAGCCCCTTTGTTTCTTGAGATGAATTGAATAGAGGCCAACTATAAATAGTCGGAACGAGTGACCATATTTTCAATTTCTGACAGTCTAATCCTCCTCCAGTTACAGACGATTTGACAGGTTAGCCGATGAATTAACAGATCTCGCCCTCCAGAAATTTTCCCTTGGCGTCATAAGATCTAGCGATCATGAAGTAGCCGACAGCATTTTCCTCAAGATTTCTCCGCTGTCTTATGGGATTCCTGAGACCTGACTTATTAAAGATAATGGGGAAAGGAATTTGTGAATAAGATGCTGCTGCCTTGGACCATCGGTCGTTCTGCCCTCAGAACCTGACTCGTTTCCTGCTACAGAACCTAACTCTCAAACACGACAGGTAGGAAAATTGCTGAGGCTCTAACCACTGGCTTGCTGCTAATCATGTGAATTGGGATGGTGATATAACCTGACTGGTTTGGCATACGAACCTTAATACAATGGTTAGTGATACTGTTGCAATGTCTGCTGCTGAACTGTTCTTTAACCCAGCGTGGACCATATTCAATTTGTTATCCATTCCGTCCCATTGTGATGATATGGTTGGACTGTTGGTGTCTACTGCTATATCCATCAGATATGCTCGCCTTGCTAGGAAAATTGAGTTGAAGATGCAAGAAATGCTTAAAAGAGCAATTCAAAGCCAGATAATGTTAAAATATTATATATGTGACAGGTTGTTTTATGAAGATAAATATTCAGAAATCAGTTATTTATAAATTATAATTATAAAATTCGAGGGTCCATTTCATATTTTATATAAATAAAGGGAATAGGTTTGTTGCTAGACAAAAAAATAGGATTGTCCAGGTTGACACATATATCTATATAGATCAAGAGGACAGCTTTAAATATGAATATGGGTTCATTGCTTTCTCTATATATTTTTATGTATGTTTATTATATATTGTTTTATTTATATTTATATAAAAATATATATTTTGGGGTTTTGGACAACACGGGAGACACTTGTCCGTGGAGTTTATATATTTTGGTTTGTCTAATTTTTGTCTGTTTTGTTTGTTTTTCTTTCTGATATCCTAGAATGGTTCGGTGTAATATAAATTAATTTTAATACATGAGTCATCTTTAAATAGATATATTATGGTTGCTGTTGAGGTGTGTTTAGGAGGACTTAGATGTTTTGATTGCTATTGACTCTTGTCAAACTACCTTACTTTCATCTGAGAAATATATTTTATAGTCTGTATTAACAGTGATTAAATATATCAACTTCAAGCAGCACTATAGCTGCTTCTAATAATATATTTTTCAGGATATTTTACCTTTAGAGCTCTTGAATCTACTTTGAAAAAACACAGCATATCTTTATGTGTTTTCAATAATTTTCATTGGGGAATTCTATATCGTTATTATGAGATTAAATATAAATTCCTTGTCTGATAAAGGTTGATTGTGGAGGTTCCTGTTACCCATAAATCGTTTCACAGTTTTATTATAAAAATATGAGCCCTTTAAGTTGTTTGGATGGTTTGATGGTAAATATGGGATGGAGTAGAGATCAAAGCTTTATATATTTTAGGTGATCAGTGTCAGTGATCCTCTGTTATTAATTATAGGTCAGGGTTGTACTTTAAGTTATGACATTTACATCTGTGACAGTAGGATTTTTGCTCTTAGGAACTCCGACATAGGTTAGGATGTGAACTGTCATTATTCATAATCAGATACCCTCAGACTGCATTTACAACATTCCTGACAGAATATATATACTGAAGACTAAACATATAATTTTTTTGTGCAAGCTGCTAAATCCCCTGATGTCCTGGAACATTGGATACCTGTATGGCTGAAATATATCTCATATTTGATGTTGCTATGTCATATCATATATATATAAATTATAAGTACTATATATGATGGTGTACAACTCAAGTTCTTTATTGTCATATAATCACCTATATATATATAGCAAGGCACTGTATATATATTTATCCTATATGATATATATACATATTTATATATTCTCCCGTTTGCCTGACAGATGACGTCTTTGTTATATATTAGCACCCATATATTGGGCATCTTTTCCTATTGGTAGGTCTTAGTATATGCTTAAGATATAGTATTAATCATATGTAGAAAAGAAATTTATGCAACCATTCTGAGAATAGAGAATATAGTCCCATATATTATTATTCATATGGTGCTTGTAAGGGAATGGAATCATATGATTATATCATATATATATACGTTTGATATAATATATATATATATAAAATATTATAGATATTGATATATACTATATTGTTGGTTTTCTTGGGGTGTTAAGCAGTTTGCTTGGAAACATTCTGGGCAAATATAAATGGAAACAGTGCCTATGTATTTAGTGAGTCAGTGCTGATGAAGGCATAGAGTCTGTATAGCTTCTCACAGAGACAAGGGGCATCATACCATACCTTGGGCGATGTGCTGTTTATGCCGCCGGAAGTCGTCACGATCCGGCGAGAGCATTCATTCGTTGGCTTTCATGGGTGTCACACTAAGTATGAACTTTTCAACTTGAGTTACAGGTTAGACATTTAAGAGCTAGATCCCTTTGTTCTCAGATCCACTTCCCTGGAAGATTTTGTGACTGCCTGTGAGGTGAGATTGACCTTTATCTTCAAGAAAACCTGAAAGGGTTTAATTAACTTGGTTTAACATATACTGATTTATTTTACTGATTTATTCTAATCTGATATGTATCTTTGATTTTTATGATTTTACCATGTTTAATTATGTGCATTTCCTTTGGGGTTGGTATTGTGGGAAAACATCCCACATTTATTTTTTTCTCTGTGCCTATTTTTAAAAGTTGTGTTTTCCCTTTGTTTCCTGAGATGTATTGAATAGAGGCCAATATAAATAAAGGGAAGAGTGACCTTATTTTAAATTTCTGAGTCTAATTATGGTTACAGACATTTGTTGGTTATTGTGGATGAATTAACTAGATTTGTAGAGATTTTCCCTTGGAAGCATAAGACAGCAGAGGAAGTAGCGATAGCATTTTTTGAGGGATTTATTTGTCATTATGGGATTCCTGAGATACTTATTACAGATAATGGGAAAGAATTTGTGAATAAGACGTTGGAGTGTCTTGAGGAGGTTATGGGAATTCGGAAAGTAACTATTATTCCGTATACACCAGAAGCTAATCGGTCATGTGGACGAGCCAGTAGGAAAATTATTGAGGCTCTCGGAATCACTGTAGGGGCTAATGATGTGAATTGGGATCGGTATATCACACAGGTTTGGCATATCATTAATACAATGGTTAGTGATACTGTTGCAATGTCTCCCGCTGAGGAGTTCTTTGGTTGCCCAGCGTGAGCCGCATTCAATTTGTTATCCATTCCGTCCCATTGAGATGATATGGTTAGATTGTTGGTGTCTACTGCTAAGGATAGATATGCGCGCCTTGCTAGGAATCTTGAGTTGAAGATGCAAGAAATGGTTCAGGAGCAATTCAAAGCCAGATAATGTTAAAGTTACAGTCTGTGACAGGGTTGATTTTTGTGAAGATAAATATTAGAAATCAGTTGATTTATAAATTAGGGCTCTAAGTTCGAGGGTCCATTTCGGGTTTTGGAAATAAAGAAAGGGAATAGGTTTGTTGTTTGAGACAAAAAAAAACAGGATTGTCCAGGTTGACACATATATCTAAGATCAAGAGGACAGCTTAAAGGGGAATTGATGGTTTCATTGCTTTCTCTCTCCTTTTTTTATGTATGTTTATTCGCTTCTTGTTTTGATTTGCGGGTTTCGCAGAAACGTAGTTTGGGGGTTTTGAACATGGGAGGACACTTGTCCTTGGAGTTTTATAGATTTTGGTTTGTCTAATTTTTGTCTAGTTTTTTTTTTTTCTTTCTGCGCTAATGCGGTGGTTCAGTGTAATTACCTGTTTTTGGAATTTTGGCAATGCTTGAGGTCATCTTTGAATGGGTTACTGGTTGCTGTTGAGAGTGTTTGGGAGGACTTAGATGTTTTGATTGCTTTTTCCTCTTGTCAAACTACCTTACTTAATGTTGAGAAATAAGCAGAGTCTGTATTAACATTGATTAAAACTCAGCTTCAAGCAACCATAGCTGCTTCTAAGGGGCATATTTTTGGGGATATTTTACCTTTGGGGCTCTGGAATTTACTTTGAAAAATACAGCATATCTTTATGGTTTACAAGTAATTTTCATTGGGGGGGAATTTGTACTGTTATTATGAGATTTTGAAAGTACGCTTGTCTGATAGAGGGTTGATTGTGGAGGTTCCTGTTAGTGATATGAAATCGTTTCACAGTTTTATTATCCAGCCCTTTCCTAGTTGTTTGGATGGTTTGATGGTGACATGGGATGGAGTAGAGACTACTTATATATTTTAGGTGATCAGTGTCAGTCCTCTGTTATTAATTATAGGTCAGGGTGTACTTAAGTTCATGACAGATACATCTGTGACAGTAGGATTTTTGCTCTTAGGAACTTCGACGTGTTAGGATGTGAACTGTCACTTGTTCATAATCAGATACCCTCAGACTGTGACTTTACAACATTCCTGACAGAATATCAAGTGGCCACTATGAAGACTCTCACAGCAATTTTTTGTGCAAGCTGCCAAATATCCCCTGATGTCCTGGAACATTGGATACCTTATGGCTGAAAGGATCTCACGTCTTTTATGTTGCTTGTCAGATCATCACGCCGAAATTCCAAGTACTCAGCAGGATGGTGTACAACTCAAGTTCTTGTATTGTCATGCTTCACCTTCACGGGGAGCAAGGTACTATCCCCATGCCTTCTCCTATGGGGTACATAACTACAATTCCTCCACTTCTCCCACTGCCTGAAGATGGCGTTCTTTGTTCTACAGCACTACATTCTTTCATCGATTTTCCTATTGGTGGCGGTCTTAGTCGTCATGCTGCGTGTACAGCGTTGGGGGTCAAATGTGCAAAGAAACTATGTGCAGAGAACCATTCTGCCCAAGAGAAGCCAGTCCCAGGTGTTGCTATTCAGCTGGTGCATGAGTCAAGGGAATGGAACTCATTGATTCTCTCATGCCGTGGGTGGCATAATTGGTGGTCAGACTGTAAAACACTTATAGATATTGATATATTATATTGTTGATTTTTTGGGGGTTAAGCAGTTTGCTTGGAGACATTCTGGGCAAAAGTAAATAGAAACAGCACCTACGTATTCAGAGTGTCAGTGCTGATGAAGACTTAGTGTCAGTATGGCTTCTCACGGAGACAAGGGGCATCGTACCTTGGGCAGTGTGCTGGTTATGCCACCGGAAGTCGTCAAGATCCGGCGAAGAAGCGTTCATTCATTCGCTTTCATGGTATGAACTTTTCACATTGAGTGCTGGTTAGACATTCCAGATTTAGATCCCTTTGTTCTCAGATCCACTTCCCTGGAAGATTTTGACTGCCTGTGAGGTGAGCTGGAACTTTATGTTCAAGAAAACCTGAATGGTTTTAATTAACTTGGTTTAACATATACTGATTTATTTTTATCTGCTATGTCTCTGATTTTTATTGATGATTTTACCATTTTTTATTATGTGCATTTCCTTTGGGGTTGATAACGTGGGAAACATTCCACATTTATTTTTTCTCTGTGCTTATTTTTAAAAGTTGTGTTTTCCCTTTGTTTCCTCAGATGTATTGAATAGAGGCCAATATAAATGTAGGGGAATGTGACTTATCATGACTTTGGTCGTGTTGACTTATTTTGATTTTTTTTAGACTCAGTTAGTGGACGTGGATAGCACAATGTTATATTTCTTATTGGGTTAATTAAGCTAACAACTCTGTTCATAAATATTTCCAATTAATTTTTATTTCATTTCAAAACACTTGCCATGTTAGATTGCTGAATAAATTGTATTTTTTGCAAATTTAATCTTCCCAGTTCCAGTTAGTGACTTGGATGACGAGGAGCAGAAATGAGGATGAGAGAGAGAGAGGAGAGAACAAAAAATCCATGCTGTTTGAACTAAGGTAACCTTTGATATATAAGTCCTTGAAATGGATAGTTTTTACCTAAAACAGAGGAGGAAGGAGGTTATGATCCTATCTGTACCTTAATTGGAGTATAATACACACACACTTTCCATTATATATATATATATATATATATATATATATATATATATATATATATATATATAATATATATATATATATATATATATATAAATATATATATATATATATAAATATATAAAACAGAACATGGAAGTCATTTTAATTCCCATATTATTTCCTCATATGAAGTCTGGGATTAATAAATTTTAAGAATGAAATGTTGTCTTGGGGATTGACAAATGCAAGCTGTAAAGTTCTGTGATAGAGAACTTCCATGTGCAATTTAATGACTGAAAAATATACAAGTGACAGCCAAACAGAGTTAAATTGGACAAATTAAAATGTGAAAGAAAAATATATCTATATATCTATCTATTCTATCTATAGATCTATCTATATCTATATCTATATATATATATATATATATATATATATATATATATATTATATATATATATATATATAATATATATATATATATATATATATACCTATATATATATATTTAAATTTCATATGACGTAGTATCCCGTAATGATCCTATAACATTTTTTTAAATCTCGACATCGTTTATAATCTTGAAACAAACAGTCATAACTTATTTACATACTTTTAATATTTTCTTTTTTAAAGCCATAAATATCACATGTTAAAATCATTTTACCATCTCCAGAAATAGAAAGCAACCCAAACAGCTTGTATCTTTTAGGAAAATCTTTTCCATGTAATTCCAAATGGGATTTTCTTACTTGTCTGATTAGATCTTCACAGAAAGTTTTAAGCAGCTGATACCAAAAATGAAATATGGGGTCACTTTCTTTTTGTTTATTATATTGACTATCTAACAATCTATCGATCAATTTATCTGTCTATCTCCCTCTATAAAGTAGTATTTGCTTCTCTCTTTCTCCCTTTATGACTGCAATTTCAACAGGAATTTTTTTTTAAGCTAGTTAAGCTTAACACTTATGCTTTCTTATTATGTTTTTGATATATATATATAACACTGTTTATCTATCTGCCGCTCTTGCTGTCTCTATCTCTCATTCTCAATTTTAGAAGTACGCCATCAAATGAAAGAATACCAAGCCACACAGGAATTTCGTTTTCCAGTATGGAATGCATTCTCATTTTATGTCTAAAGATAATATCAATGACATAAAATATCAGAAAAAAATGAAACGAAGTAACAATTGATAACTACTTGGATTTGTAGACACCTAGAAGCAAATGACAACCCTAAATGGCTCTTCTAAATTATTGGGTGGTTCAAATTATGAAATATTATTCAGATTGGAATACTTTGTATCTAGTCCTTCGCCGAAATGGGACTAGGTTTACTTAATTGGATTAACCTACCAAGTACAAGGATGTAAAAAATTTATTTTCTCTACCCCATAGGTTTATATATAGTAGGAAATGCATAAAGAAGATTAATGGATAATAATATATATATTGGTTCCTGAAACTATGATAAATATATTCCCTTTATATATATATATATATATATATATATATATATATATATATATATATATAATATATATATATATATATATATATATATATATATATGAATGTCTTTTCCTGTAATACTACAGTGTAATATGAAAATAAGAAGGCCCATAAAACACTATTTAAACGTTGAAACCATATATTTCAGGCACTTGTTTCTGTCCCCTGTTCACCTAGTAGAATATGGACAGGTGGAAAGTTGCAATGGTATATATACAAAACATGAAGGTGTGACCTTAGGCCTCCGATGTTAAGGAGGTGGCGTTTCTTAAGAAGGAGAGATTGACCAAATTCCTAGTGGTTTTTGGCCTCATTAGCTCCCGTTTGGCGATGGATCTGGCGGTCGCGTTTCTTAACATCTTCTTCAGGAGGGTCTGAGGATTAAGGTGTCGATGGCGTCCGATTTCCAATGTCCTCCTGACAGGTTCATATTGTTGGTTTGATTGATGATAGCAGATTCCAGCATCTTTCTTTTGTACGGACAGCTACTCTTGAAAACCAACTCCGCCCCCTCCAGTTAATGACATGCCCTGTATTTCTAATATGTAGGAAAATTCCCGAACTCTCCGAAGCGTAACGTACTGATCTTTTGTGCTCTGTTATTCTTTGCCTACATAGATGTCATGACAATTACTACACGGTATCTTGTAAACTCCGGCTTCTTCCCTTTTGTTATTTAAGTATACGTTAACGAGCGAACTCCCGATGGATTTGGGATAATGGAAAATGAAAGGATTATTAGAACTGAGTTGCTCAGTGGCCTTTTGGATGTTTTCATCGTATGGAAGCTTTATTTTGTTGTTGAAATCTATTTGTCTGTTGTGAGTGGGACCTCTGTAGTATATTTTATTCGCTTTATTAATAGCCTCTCGATAATGTGGTGGATAGAGCAGTTGCGTTAGGTGTTGGCGGATCGTGTTAAATTCTTGATCCAGGTACTCATTTGAACATATCCTAAGTCCTCTGAGGAATAGGTTGCACCCTACCATGATTTTTACGGAGACGTCGTGGTAGCTTAAGAAATGAATGTAGGAGACAGCGAAGGTGGGTTTTCTATATACTGTAAATGCATACCTGTTCTGTTTTCTTATGATCAGTACATCTAGGAACGGCAGTTTTCCGTCCTTTTCCCATTCTGTTTTAAATTTTATGGTCGGAACCAGCGAATTTAGCGTATTAAAAAAATTCATTAAAGTCCCCCCAGCTATTGTCCCAGAAAGTAAAGATATCATCTACGTATCTAAGCCAGATCATATTATGGGGTTTGATAGACGACAAAAGTTCTGTTTCAGAAATATTCCATGTACAAGTTTGCTAGAAGGGGTGATAGGGGACTTCCATGCTACAGCCAAATTTTTGTTTGTAAAATTACCATTGAAAGAAAAACACGTTGTTAGTTACACAGAGGTTGATAAGTTTTAAAGTTTTATCTATGCCAAGAGGAAAATGGTCTTCATATGGTTTGTAACTTCCTCTCTAAGAAAAAACAACACGTCGGCAATCAGGACTTTAGTAAATAATGAATCGACGTCTAGACTGAGCAGTTTGATGTTGTTTGAGGATGTTTAAACTATTAAATTTTTGTATGAAATCCTCTGCATGTTTGACGTGGGAGGATGAAAGGTTCCTAGAAAGGGTGATAACAAGTCTGCGAGAGCCATTTTGATAATTTGTACATGAAAGAGCCCTGCTAGATATTATGGGGCGTAAAGGAATCCCATCTTTATGTGTTTTCAGGAGGCCGTAAAATAGGGAGAGAGGGGTTGATTACCTTGAATGTCTCTAGTAATTCTATGTCTTTTTATTGCCCCTATGGTTCTAACTGATTTGTTAAACAAGCAGCAATATTTGTTGTGGGATCTTTCGTTAATTTGTCATAGGTCTCCGCATCGTTTAGAAGTTCTTGAACTTTATTGATGTATGTCTCCTTGTCTAACAGAACTATTTTCCGTCTTTTGTCAGATTTTTGTGATGATGATATCCCCCTTTTTCTTAAGCTAACTAATGCATTTTGGAATCTTTTCAGGGAGCGAATTTTGTTGTTATTTTGCTCCAAGACATTTAGCAAAATGCCTTGAGACATCCTCTTTCTTGTCATAGTTGTTTTTGCAAAATGTTTATCAAAAGCAACTAGGAAATTAAGATTACTCTCACCCAGGTTTTAGAGCGAATGAAACTCAAGATTTAAAAACGGTCTGTTCTTCTGCAGTGAGGGGATGGTTAGAGATTCAGCACATTATTGGGAAGGCCAAGATTATTCCATACGCTGTTCCTAATCAGTCTTTTTAATTTGGTAGCACAAATTTCTGGAGTGGGACTCACTGTTTTCAATATGGACCTGATAGCACAAAATATGAAAGATATCTGTACATACCATCATCCCTGCACATGAGGCAGTGACGTGGCTAGCTCACTTATTTTTCTTCTAATCACAGAGATGTCTTGGTGTGTGGCTTGTATTCTGTCTTGGAGGAATGTGCGGATGGAGTCGGAAATGGGTCTGACGCCGATGTCCAACGCTGAAACCGTACATTTTGGGAGACAAATACTTGTTCCTGTAGGCATTCTTGTAGAAAATTTCTCTGATTCTTCCCTCTTGTGTAACCCATGTACAGCCGTTTTCATATCGTCTAAGATGTGCTTGACAGCTGTGAGTTGAAGCCGAAAAATTGGCGTAAACTGTGATGTTCCATAATTAGGAAAAATGAATGTCTTTTCCTTAATACTAAGTGTGCTATGAAAAAATCTAACCATCCCCTCACTGCAAACGAACAGACCATTTTAAATCTTGGAGTTTTTCGCTCTAAAACCTGGTCCTGAGAGTAATCTTAATTTCTAGTTGCTTTTGATAAACATTTTGCAAAAAACATGAAAGAAAGAGGCATGCCTCCGAAAGGCATTTTGCTTTCTTGGAGCAAAATAACAACAAAAATCGTGGTTTTGGAAAGATTCCAAAATGCATTAGTTAGCTTAAGAAAAGGGGGGATATCATCATCACAAAATCTGACAAAGACGGGAAAATAGTTCTGTTAGACAAGGAGACATACATCAATAAAGTTCAAGAACTTCTAAACGATGCGGAGACCTATGACAAATTAACGAAAGATCCCACAACAAATATTGCTGCTCAGTTTAACAAATCAGTTAGAACCATAGGGGCAATAAAAAGACATAAAATTACTAGAGACATTCAAGGTAATCAACCCCTCTCTCCCTATTTTTACGGCCTCCCGAAAACACATAAAGATGGGATTCCTTTACGCCCCATAATATCTAGCAGGGCTCTTTCATGTACAAATTATCAAAATGGCTCGCAGACTTGTTATCACCCTTTCTAGGAACCTTCTCATCCTCCCACGTCAAACATGCAGAAGATTTCATACAAAAATTTAATAGTTTAAACATCCCCTCAAACAACATCAAACTGCTCAGTCTAGACGTCGATTCATTATTTACTAAAGTCCCGATTGCCGACGTGTTGTTTTTCTTAGAGAGGAAGTTACAACCATATGAAGACCATTTTCCTCTTGGCATAGATAAAACTTTAAAACTTATCAACCTCTGTGTAACTAACAACGTGTTTTCTTTCAATGGTAATTTTACAAACAAAAATTTGGCTGTAGCATGGGAAGTCCCCTATCACCCCTTCTAGCAAACTTGTACATGGAATATTTCGAAACAGAACTTTTGTCGTCTATCAAACCCCATAATATGATCTGGCTTAGATACGTAGATGATATCTTTACTTTCTGGGACAATAGCTGGGGACTTTAATGAATTTTTAATAGGCTAAATTCGCTAGTTCCGACCATAAAATTTAAAACAGAATGGGAAAAGGACGGAAAACTGCCGTTCCTAGATGTACTGATCATAAGAAAACAGAACAGGTATGCATTTACAGTATATAGAAAACCCACCTTCGCTGTCTCCTACATTCATTTCTTAAGCTACCACGACGTCTCCGTAAAAATCATGGTAGGGTGCAACTTATTCTCAGAGGACTTAGGATATGTTCAAATGAGTACCTGGATCAAGAATTTAACACGATCCGCCAACACCTAACGCAACTGCTCTATCCACCACACATTATCGAGAGGGCTATTAATAAAGCAAATAAAATATACTACAGAGGTCCCACTCACAACAGACAAATAGATTTCAACAACAAAATAAAGCTTCCATACGATGAAAACATCCAAAAGGCCACCGAGCAACTCAGTTCTAATAATCCTTTCATTTTCCATTATCCCAAATCCATCAGGAGTTCGCTCGTTAACGTATACTTAAATAACAAAAGGGAAGAAGCCGGAGTTTACAAGATACCGTGTAGTAATTGTCATGACATTTATGTAGGCGAGACAGGTAGATCGCTCTCGCAAAGAATAACAGAGCACAAAAGATCAGTACGTTACGCTTCGGAGAGTTCAGGAATTTTCCTACATATTAGAAATACAGGGCATGTCATTAACTGGAGTGGGGCGGAGTTGGTTTTCAAGAGTAGCTGTCCGTACAAAAGAAAGATGCTGGAATCTGCTATCATCAATCAAACCAACAATATGAACCTGTCAGGAGGACATTGGAAATCGGACGCCATTGACACCTTAATCCTCGGACCCCTTTGAAGAAGATGACCCAAGAAACGCGACCGCCAGATCCATCGCCAAACGGGAGCTAATGAGGCCAAAAAACCACTAGGGAATTTGGTCAATCTCCTCCTTCTTAAGAAACGCCACCTCCTTAACATCGGAGGCCTAAGGCCACACCTTCATGTTTTTGTATATATACCATTGTAACTTTCCACCTGTCCATATTCTACCAGTGAACAGGCACAGAAACAAGTGCCAGAAATATATGGTTTCAACGTTTAAATAGTGTTTTATGGGCCTTCTTATTTTCATATTACATGTATATTATATATAATATATATATTTATTTATTTTATATATATTTATATTATTTATATATTTTATACCCATATATATATAATTATATATATATATATATATATTTATATATATATATTTATATATATATATATATATATTTATAATTTATATTTTTATATTTATAATATATATATATATATTTATATATATATATATATACATATATATATATATATATTCATATATATATATATATATATATATATATATATATATATTTATATATATATATATATATATATATATATATATCTATATATATATAATATATATATATATATATATATATATATATATATATATATATATATATATATATATATATTTATTTACACACTAGCTGACCATTATATTAATAATTATCATAAATTATGATTAAAATTCACTTAAATTCTGATGAAAAATTGATGCTATAGGGGATTTATTGTTGCAGGTCAATCATACGCCTGGCAGCATCTGGAAGAAAAAATGGAGCATTCAGGCGAAAAGTGACCATTAACCCATAAAGCACCTAAAGGAAAACCTGATGGAAATAGTAAAAACAAAAATTTCATTCAATTTGTCTTTTTTTATGTATGTCAAGGGTAGGAGTTTGATTTTGAGTTATACTTTTCCTGGGATCACAAAGGGGCTGCGTGCTAAATTTTTTCTGTCTGGACAAGGATACCATTCAGTTATGTATATACTGTACAGTATTTATATATATATATATATATATATATATATATATATAACATTATAGTTATATATATATATATATACATATATATATATATATATTATATATATATATATATATATATATATATATATATATATATATATATATATATATATATATATATATTATATATATATATATATATAATATTAAATATTAAAAACAGGAAAAAAGACTGTGTATCAAAACCAAAAAGGACCTTACAACTGTAAAAAATTTGCTTGTACTTCCTTATAATAATAAGAAAGATATCCCCCCCTCTTCTTGAGAATTTTGGTGTTAAAACAATGAAACATGTACTTATCAAGAACTCTCCCGACAATACAAACGAATATGTATATAAAATTCCATGTACGTCTTGTTACAACTTTTATATTAACCAAACGGGTAAAACACTGGAAAAGAGAACAGAACAGTATAGAAATGTGTGAGACATGCACAGGGGAACTGTGGTATTTTTGTACATGTTAATGAGAACAATCATGCTATCAAATGGGAAGGGGCAAAAAG
>NC_089794.1:6659830-6664830 GCF_040412425.1 Macrobrachium rosenbergii | reverse complement strand
ACCATTTCCTTGATTTGAAAAAGAATGTTATAACATATACAGTTACTCTTAATATTTCCATGGTTAAAGCCACAATAAATCCGAGCTAAAAATATTCTGTTTTATCTTCGCCAGAAATAGAAAGCAATCCGCGCAGCATCTTGTATCTTTTAGGAAAATCTTTTCCATGTAATTCCAAATGGAATTTTCTCACCTGTCTGATCGCATCTTCGCCAGAAAGTTTTCGAGCAGCTGATACCAAGTGGGGATTTCGTTTTACACTCTGGAGTCACTTTCTTTTTGTTTATTGTATTAACTGTCTCTCTATCTGTATATGTATCTGTCTATCAGTATTTAGCTTAATGTATTTTTCCCTCTTTTTTTGTCTGTGATCGCATATCCAACAGAAAACGTTTACATTTTAAGCTCTTAGAGTTTTACTGTTTTTTTTTTTTTATTTGCTTTTGATACCTATCTGTCTATCTAATTTGAAATATTTTTCTGATCGCATCTCCAACAGAAAACGTTTTCGCTTGATGCTCTTTAAATTCTACGCTCATTCTTTGTCTTCTTTCTATTTTTATATCTATCTGTCTCTTTATCTTTATATCTATCTACCCATATATCTATCAATCTATCTCTCTCTCTCATTGGGGCCCATGTAGAAAAATCTTTTTAAAGATTTTCCAACATGGGTCATTATGGAATCTTATGCATTGTCTCTGCGTTTTTGAGGAATCGTCAGTTATGTATAAAAGTTCTAAACAACAAACAAGCATTAATAACTACCTTAGAACAGCAAGAAGGGCTGCTTCTCTCGCCATCAACGGCCAACCATAAATAGATCCCCTGTAGGTATGGGAATTGGTTGGGAATTGGCTCCAGAACCCTAGTTCTTCATTGGAGGGGTGGGTAAAAGTTAAGTATATCTTAGTTTAACCAGACCACTGAGCTGATTAACAGTTCTCCTAGGGCTGGCCAGAAGGATTAGATTCATTTTACGTGGCTAAGAACCAATTGGTTACCTAGCAACGGGACCTACAGCTTATTGTGGAATCCGAACCACATTATAGCGAGAAATGAATTTTTATCACCAGAAATAAATTCCTCTTATTCGTCATTGGCCGGTCGGAGGTTCGAACTCGCGACCAGCAGAGTGCTAGCTGAGAACGGAACCCACCAGCCCAACAAGGAATTATATGGAGGGGTGGGTAGAGCTCTCGGTTAACACGTTGTTGGCCCAACGTTCGACTCTCCGACCAGCCAAATATGAATTAGAGGAATTTATTTCTGGTGATAGAAATTCATATCTCGTCATAATGTGGTTCGGATTCCACAATAAGCTGTAGGTCCCGTTGCTAGGTAACCAGTTGGTTCTTAGCCACATAAAATATAATCTAATCCTTCGGGCCAGCCCTAGGAGAGCTGTTAATCACCTCAGTGGTCTGGTTAAACTAGTGTATACTTTTTTTTCCAGAACCTCATCATTATTCTAATGGTAATTGGCTTTGCATTTAGTCCTTGTGTCGAAATGGAACCAGTTTTACTCGTGGAACCGAACTGCTAAAGTACAAGGATCTTTATTTTGCTTCATCTTCTCCACGCTGAGGACCTATTTAGCTCTGATGGGAACGATAGAAAGATATCTAATTCAAAAAGATATATGAGTTACCTTTTGTAAAAAAATTACATCAACTAATCTATTTCTGTCTCTGCAAAACAGTATGAAGACGTTACAGATTCTTCGAACTGAAAGGTGATCGCCTGACATTATTCATGATGACCGTTACGGTGGATAATGTCAGATATTCCAGATCCTTGGAGGCAGAGAGTTAGGAGAGTGAATTTATCTATTATATATTTATTTATTTATTTTTTACCACGGGTGTTGAAACAAGAAGATCTACATGCACTGTTGGAATGGCGGACGAATTAATTTATTCTTGTTCGTGAAAGTGGAGGAGGCAAGAAGGTTCAGATACAGAGGCTGAAAGGAGGGTGAACAAATTGAATTTTGGTCTGCACATTTAAAGGTGAAGAAATAATACTTCCAGACACTGAAGGATGGTTTCATGGTGAGAATGGAAATTTAAGGCTTTTGAAGAACAAATTGACTCCAAAATATTCTATTTTTTTTTCGCACTGAGTGGACATAATTGATTTGATAGCGTGGGTAAATAGCACGAGTTGGTACGCAGCGATGATGTCATTAGAAACCTTGTAATTTGGGTCACTAAGTTCATGAAATTTATCCCGGTCGAATTGAAGCTAAAATGAATTGCTGTCCAAACAATGTGTGAAAAGATTAAAGAGATAGTGTGAAGATTGTAACCTCAGTTCTTACGCAAAAAAAATATGAAGTTACAAGCTTCAATTTACATATATTTATGTAAAAAATGAATTTTCACCCTGAGAGAGAAAACTGAAAGGGAAACGTTGGACTTTTGCTTATACTTTATTTTTTTATAGCATTGTTTCCTATCTTCTCACTCCAAAATCAATTTCTTTTATATACTGATAATGTTTTTATTTTTTTACATACCTATAAAACTATAGATTTTTATGTCTAAACACACACACACACACACACACACACACACACACACACACACATATATATATATATATATATATATATATATATATATATATATATATATATATATATATATATATATATATATATATATTATTAATAATATAAGAATTCATATAAAATTGCTCCCTTTTCTTTATATTCTTGTCTGGCGATCGATATATTTCCCCTATATATATCAGAATACAATAGATTAAAACCGATTGTAGCCACTCCCCCTTTAAGTAGATAATTTCTGATTTTCGAGGCAAAAGTGAATCTGTCTGGCTGTCCTTTACAGGCAAAACACCTCTGCAGGCATCAGATGAATATGACTCAACTCCCTAGATTTTTATTGGACATGTGCCCCTAAAAGCCCTTAGGAGGAGATAAAGCAACAAACAGACCAAGGCTCGTTTCAGACACGCCCTGCTGGACAAGATGGTGTGAAGACCCCAAACCCCCGCTATGCCCTGGCCCAATGATTTGTTCATAGCTTTAACTTTTGTGGCCTTTCAAAGTATTAGTTATAAAAAAATTGCCATTCAACCGATCAACGTGAATAGTGTTGATGTCTTCAGCCTGACCGATGACTCTGTATTTTGAGACATTTCGATTAAGACTCATCATCATTGCTATTTGGTTGGTAAGTAACATTTAGCATTTCCCAAATTGTGGTTTGTTCTTTTCATTTAACATATATCTATATATATATATTTTCTATATTTTATATATATATATATATATATATAATTTCCATATCTTTATTTTTATACATTTGTTTAACAAAGGTTTATTGACTTCTTCAGATGTTTATATGAGGAAGATTATATGTATATATAATATACTGAACTTTGACTTATTTTAACCTATTGTATATATATATATAGTTAGAGAGAATGATTAGTTGAATATATGGACTTTATAGAGTTGATCATGCTGAATACTAATATCATTTTATCATCTTGTTCTTGCAATCCAGCTATATATATTGATACTTTTTGAATTACAACACACAATGGATTTTTATTAATAAGTGTGGCTAAGGCATTAGTGGAACTGTATACGTGTTAGGTGTGTCAGATATTCTTGAGATGTGAGAACATCCAATACTTTTGCCTAAAAGGCAAGACTTTCAAATCCGTGCGTAGAAATGTCAGGTTCGGTGAATTTGTTCATAGGTTTGTGTTTTGTTGGGCGAAGCCCCAGGCTGTAAAAGGATTAGTTATCAAAAAATTGTCATTCAAAGATCAACACCGAATAGTGTTAGAAGTCTACAGTGAAGACTGTGGTTTGAGACCTCTCGATTGAGACTGTGAACATTGCCATTTGGAGGTAGGTAACATTTTAGATTTCCCAAACTGTAGATTGTTCTTTTCATTTAACATATATCTCACTTGAAATTAGCATTTTCTACATTTTGTGTACTTTATAAGTAATATGGGAGGACTTTCCATATCTTTATTTTTATACTTTTGTTTAACAATATATATTTTATATTGACTTCTTCAGATGTTTCGCTGAGGATGAGGTTAAGATGTACTCACGAGAATGTACTGGACTTTGACTTATTTCCTATTGTGTATACTAGTTAGAGAAAAAAATTAGTTGATAAATTTTGGACTTTAATATATTTTATATCAATTTTCATCTCACGAACATTAGTATTCCATTTTATTTAATATCTTGTTTCTTTCAATCCAGTTATATTAGATTATTACCAAATAAATTATTTTGGGTAATAAAAAAAAAAAGATGTGCACCTGAGAGAAGATGAAGATCTTAGATTTCATGAGAAAATACCGAGAGAGGGTGAGTGCGTGCATGTACAGTCTTTCTGATGTGTTCACTGTTTTAGCTAAAAGTAGGTGAGACTTCCTGACTTGTTAACAAAAGGTAAGAAATTTATAATTTACTCTAATTGTGTAACACACACAAACACACATACATACATACATATATATATATATATATATATATATATATATATATATATATATATATATATATATATATATATATATATATATATATATATATACATATGGATATTTAAATATTTCTCTGATGGTTATATCTGTTTAAATGTCAATGATTATTTATAACTTTTTATGATTCACCTATTTTATCATTATATTTTCATCTCGTATATATATATATATATATTTTTTTTTTTTTTTATTTTATTTGCATACACATCAACTCATTTTCATTTACCTGTTCTCACACTTTATTCGTGAAAAGTCCGGCCGTTTCACGCTGCCTTCATTGCAGCCAAGAATAATAAATAAAAAAATGTCGGCACAAGAGAAATGAAAGATCTTACATTTCATGAATACCATTTGCATAAACTTTTAAAATACCGAACGGGTGAGTGACGGCCTGTCTTGGATCAGGAAGAGAGAGACATCAAAAGGTTTTTAGAAAAAAAGTAGGAATGTCTTGC
>NC_089794.1:6632330-6654830 GCF_040412425.1 Macrobrachium rosenbergii | reverse complement strand
CAAATGCTGTACAGATGAAGTTGTCTGCAACATTTTCATTATTTATGCATATCATGGTTAATATAGTAAGAATATTTATCATTTATGACAAATGAATGGCTTCTCCTCTCTCTCTCTCTCTCTCTCTCTCTCTCTCTCTCTCTCTCTCTCTCTCTCTCTCTCTCTCTCTCTCCCGTTCATTAATTTTCCTTACATAAATACCGAAACATGAATATGAAATAACAGTGTCCCGGAAACATTTAGTCCGATGATGATGAAAGAGCAATTAGAGAGGAAAAGGAATCTAAATTGGAGGTAAAAACTACCAATAAACGAAGAGATCAATCATTCTGACGTGCACAAGCAGCAGCAGAGCTATTCTGTAAATGTAGGGCAAAGCGCTTCAAAGCAACATTACTTCACTAGAACTATTTTTACTCCCCGGAAAAGCAGGATCAGAATGTGCAATTTAAATGAAGATAGTCTGTATATGTTTGTATTTTTGTTAAATCCTGAAAATTTTAGCCCGATATGAAATCTTCATAAGATGAATATCTCAATATGTTTAAAGCATTTTTGTCTGCCTGCATTGCAAGGGAATAAAAAAGGTTGAATGAGGTGATTTAACGTTTTTACAGATGAGGGAAAAGTGTTAAATAATTGCTGTAGTGTTTCACCTTTGATCCTTCAAGTTTTCCTTAATAATAATAATAATAATAATAATAATAATAATAATAATAATAATAATAATAATAATAATAATAATAATAATAATAATAATAAATGAAGCCACTTTTCATAATTATCTATATAAACTTAATGCTTCTTCTAGTTGTTTCTGAAACTTTTATGTCCGTTTTTAGTCTGTAACCAACTAACAAAGAACTCGACACTTTTGACAATTCACTAGCTTTATTTACCTTTATTAACACACAATCTGCACCTATTATCTCTAAACCTTTCTACACAATCACCTCTGCCAAATGCATCAGCTTTATCTTTGAATTCCCCACTTTCAACAGTGATCAACCTGTAATGACGTTTGCCCTAACAGAAGAATGAACTGGGTTCGATCCCAAAAGAGGGGGAGCGATTCAGGGCCATTTCATAGAAAACCAATAGTGTTGAGTTTGAACTGAACAGACAATTATGTACCTGGCAGTACAATGGACAGGATGAATTGCAGGTTGTGTAAAGTTGAAGGACTAAAAGTTGCACTCTTTTTGTATAAAGTTGAATTGTAAATATATTGCACTCTTTATATATATATATAGATATATATATATATATATATATATATATATATATATATATATTCTGTATACTACATGTAATATATATAAGGCCCATAAAACACTATTTAAACGTTGAAACCATATATTTCATTGCTTGTTTCTGTGCCTGTTCTCTGGTATATATGGACAGGTGGAAAGTTTTATCACCACCGTGATTTCTAGTGACAATCATGAAGTTACAAATTAAATAGACTTGTATGGCAATATCAATTCATATATATACCTCATATATATATCTCCGTTGGAAAATTGTCACCTCAAAGGGGTGCAACTTTTATATAAGTGATAAATGAATTGGAATCGTCTTTCTGACACAACCCGCAATTCACGAAAACCTATTCAGCGACTCCAGTGGACTGTAAATAAATTCCCCCTCGGCGACAATTTTTCCAACGGAGATATTACAGGTTGATCACTGGTAGCAAAGTGCTGATATTTGATACTGATTGTAGTAGACATTTGTAGCTAACAGGTGCATGATGATAACACACACAGTGAACTGTCAACACATATTCTTTATCATATTGAGTTATATATAAATATATATATAAAATATATATAACTAGAAGATATTAAGTTTATATAGATAATTATATAAATATGTATATATATATATATATATATATATATATATATATATATATATATATATATATATATAAGGGATATATAACATATATTATTTATACATCATCTGTAAAAACTATATATATATATATATATATATATATATATATATATATATATATATATATATATATATATATATATATATATATATATATATATATATATATATATATATATATATATATATATATATATATATATATATATATATATATATACACATATATATATCATCATTGACATCGCTATATATATGATATATATATATATGGAAACTAGAATATATTCTAGATGTAGATCTTGATTACTTAATGACAGGCGAGAACTGGGCATACAGATATTATATTCTCTTTCTTTCTCAGACACGTGGTACCAAAATTATATGAGGCATTACGAACAGAAATCTACTAAGGGATTCAGGGTCAATGAAACACCGTTTTTCGGCAACAACTTTTCATCAAAGCATCGGATAAAAGGTGAAAGTTGGCAAGTGTATATTTTATAACCCTACCTAATTTTTTAAAGTATTATTTAGTACCTAGGTTGTATAGTTTTGATATTTATAGAGTAAAATGAAGTCGCCGATGCCGGAACCGACAAAATCACAGACAAGGATCCTAAAACAATTCGTGACGTAAACATAATGTGACGTCATGAAGCTCTGCCCATCCACCATGTGGGAGGTGAATGGATATGCTTACACAGTCAAGGCTTCGACAGATTCGATATTGAATTGTTCCCGTGGTTGCAAGACTGCATTTGTGCTACAGCTTTCTACTTTGTATACAAGCGAGAAGACCCGTGGCAAGATTTACTATAGCGTGAATAGGTAACTATTTCTATAGTGGGTAATGGTTACTAGGCCACCCCAGAAGTGTGGGCAAGAGCTGTCAGACAGTCACGGACAATATCCAAGAGAGCGTTGAAGGAACCAGTCATCATTGACATCGCTAGCGACGATGAGGACGGAGATGGTGACATCTTTCTCGAGAGTGACGATGAAGGCATTTTGTAAATAAATTATGTATAGTGTTAGTATATCTAAAACACATTTATTAAAACAGAGATTATACCAATATGTTCCTCATTCAAACTAATTTTAATTTATTTTCCTTTCCATACATATCAATATAAATCGTGTTACATCTGTTGATGTTAAGTAGGTAAATAATAGCTTGCCAACAAAATCTTGACTCCTACCATTACCTTTTATTTGCAGCGAGTATACGAGCGCTGTTTAGGGTGGTGTATCATATAAATAAATAAAAATAAAATATATATAAATATATATATATATATATATATATATATAATAGGAATATAGCAATGGGTTACATTAACTGAAATAAAACAATGGCGTTGACCTTTACACCTCTAACAATTGAGGGAAATGTGGTATCATTGCTTTTCATTTGAATTCTACTTCTGGTGATCGCTCCTGACTCGCTGCAAATAAAGGCTATTGTGTCGAAACCTGAGGTAAAACAAAACGGATTATCATTTTGTATTCCCGCCCAGAATAGGTGCAGATCTAACAAATGAGCTATAGACTGATTCATATTGTGGATGAATTACATTCATTGAATTATTTGTAAAGTATAAACAATACGAATATCAAGAAAATGGAAGAAATCCAAGCTAACAACTTAGTCCCAACAACTGCTGCGGAAGTTGCAATGAAACCTCCACAAATATAATAATAATAATAATAATAATAATAATAATAATAATAATAATAATAATAATAATAATAATAATAATAATAATAATAATAATAATAATAATAAAATTACTGAGAATGATAATGCTATCAAGGGGATGATGACCAATCCTGCTCGCCATCATTGATATCGCTGAAGCCTAGGATGAGTACTAGCAAGACCAAGAGAGACAAGGTCTACCCAGTTGAGTGGAGCCGCCTCCCCTTGGGGTAACTACGTAGGCGATGACGTATCTTAGAGGTACCTGCTCATTACGGCAATTCACCTGCTGACGCAATAAGGAGGTAGACAAAGCTCTGCCTACATTGGGGATTTTGGGGGGAAGTGAGCAGTCCTTCTCTTTCTCTTGGCCTTGGGTACTAATATCAGTTAGTGAATATGTCATCGGCAAGTGGGCAGAGGCACAGTGAAGACACGTTTTCCCCATATGTAAACTTCTCTTCACTGTGGGCGGAGCCTCATGACGTCATAGGTTAACGTCACTATTGTGTTCAAAACCCTTACCTGTGATTTTGATGACTCTGGCATAGGAAACACACTTTTACTCGGATAAGTACGAGAACCATTGAACTTGGGTACTAAATAATACTTGTAAAAATTAGGTAGGGTTGTAAAATATACTCTTGTCAACTTTCACCTTTATCCGATGCTTTGATAAAAAGCTGTTGCCGAAAAACAGTGTTTCATCGGCTCTGAATCCCTTAGTAGGTGCTAATTTTTCTTGATAACGTGTACTACGAGGGGTTTCTGATCATTGATATCAATACTTACTTCATGACAGTTTTCCACTTATCGTTTTGTAAGCAATGTTGTCGTCTCTGCCTGTTTATTTTTCTCTAATTTTATTGACTGTGAATAAATTTAGTTTGTATTTATTCCCTGACAGTGATACATAACTAATATGATATCTTCTTCAGAAAGCGTCAGGGATGTTCCATAAATGGAATATCAATAAATGGAGTTGCCATACAAAACAGGCCAAAGTCCAAGGTCTGGACCTATGAGGTCATTCAACCATGAAAAGAAACTGAGAGTGTAGAAGATTTAAAAGTGTAACAGTGGGAAGACCTCGTAGTTGCACTATGAAACAATATTTATTAGAGGGAGGAAAGTGGGATGGAAGAAAGATAATATAAACGGAGGTACAGTAAAAGGAATGAAAGGGGTTGCAGCTAGGAGCCGAAGGGGCGCTACAAAGAACCTCTAGTAATGCCCACAGTGCAGCTCGTGTGGTGCACTGATGGCACTATCCCCTTATGGGGATATCCATGAATGGATATTCACTTTATGGAGTTCATTAGCTATATAGTAGATGAGTTCAAGATTCGAAAATCGCAAATGTGGGAATTTATCTAATGCTATGATTATAAGTTTCTTACATTCATTTTCTCTACTTGGGGTTTCTATTGTCTCTCATCGCCAATAATAACTTCAGGATAGGGCAGCTGGAGAAACTGGTAAACCCTTCTATAATGCCAATGCAAACATCTCTTTTCATAAATACCCTTTTTCAATTCCAGTGTTATGTTGAAAGGAGAGAACTTTGAAGTCAAATTCATTCCCTTTTTTGTAGCTGTGCTTGCGGTATACATAATCTCTTACTCGACCTGCTATGCAGAATTAATTATTTTTGGTTTATGGCTGCAGTGGTTTAATGATCCCATCATAAGCCCCGCTTATTGACCAATAAGAATAGTTCTTGTCATGACTTCACATGTTCACCAGGAAGTGCTGTTGCTTTCAAATAATTTCCTTGATGTCGTGAGCGAAAAAGTGCATGTTTTCTCTCTGTATCCTGCCTATATATTTTTATATAGCTGATATATTGTTTCGATCACATTTGCATTGTAATTATTTTATGGTTTTGAGAAAAAATGCCGCAATGTCTGATATTAGCAGTGATTCATCTGATGAGGCTTATGCGCATGGAGAGTCTGATGGAGATTCATCAGATAGTGAATTATCAGTGAGCGGTTTTCAAGGTAATTTTGAAAGTAATGAACCGGTGGAGGAGAGGGAATGAAAGTTGATTGGCAACCTTTTCTCGGATGAGTGTCTAGACACTCGACTCTTTAACGACCCACGTGCGGGTGTAAACACTAAGTATGCCTTTTCCTCTCCTGCTAGTATTTCCGATCACCCTTTTGATGAAGTGATGAATAAATTGTGCACTAGGTTGAATTAAAGGGCGGATGTGTATTTTCGTTTTAATCCACTAAAAACGGAAGCGTATGGGCCAAAAAAAAAAAAAAAAAAAAAAATTGAGTACCCATATTACATTTTCATAATTTGGTAATTGATGTAACTACTGCACTTATGTAATCCACATGTTCAGACTTACGTTTACACAGATATATACATCTGTAAGCTTTTGTGTTATCATAGCTAATATATTGTTTTGCAGGCGGCCCACATCTGACCCCAGGAAAATTTTCGCCCCCTTACCCATCCCACTTCCCCTTCCCTTAGTGACAAATGTGGTAAATAAACTCTATGGGTTTATCATACCTCATTTCATGTACTCGAGACCATAGAAGCATATTATTGAAGATGCCTTTCTTTCCTGTGAGTAATAATTCTGTATCAAGGTTTGTGTTTAGGTTTAGTGGGGGTTGCATTTATGTTTAGTGAGGGATGTGTTTAGGTTTTAGTAGGGTTGAGTTTAGGTATAGTGGGGTGCATTTAGGTTTAGTGAGGGATGTGTTTAAGTTCTGTGTATGGTGTATGTTTAGGTTTAATGAGGGATGTGTTTAGGTTTGTAGCAAATGGGTGCATCTAAATACACACACAAAACAAAGATTATGTTTTGTAAAGGATAACAAACATCTCACACGTTTAGGTTCTCGTGGGAAGGGTGTTTAGGTTTAGTGCTGGAAGAAAGGGCATTAGTGATTGGGGTGCATTTATATTAGTGAGGGTGTGTTTATGTTTAGGCAGGGGCGTGTGTGTTTCGGTTTAGAAGGGCCAAATCAAAAAGTCCTGCTCATTTAAAGTGAGGCATGTGCTTACCCCATTGTGGGTGGTGTGTGTTTAAAGTTTGGTGGGGTGTGTGTTTAGGTTTAGTGAGGGTGCATTTAGGTTTAGTTGGACGTGTTTTTTTTTTGTGGAGGATGTGTTTAGGTTTAGTAGGAAGGGTGTTTAGGTTTAATGGTGGATGTGTTTAGATTTAGTGGGGGTGTGTTTAGGTTTAATGGCGGCATGCTTTGGTTTAGTGGGGTGTGTTCATGTTTAGCAGGGTTGTGTTTCGATTAGGGGTGTTTAGGTTTAGTTGGGGGGGGGTGTTTAGGTTTAGATGGAGGTGTGTTTAGGTTTAGTGAGTGGTGTATTTTTAGGTTTAGTGGGTGTGTGTTTAGGTTTAGTTGGGGGTGTGATTAGTTTTAGTGGGTGGTGTGTTTTTAGATTTGGTGGAAGAGGTGTTTAGGTTTAGTGGACGTGTTTTGTTTATTAGGGTGTGTTTTGTTTTTGGGTGTGGATGTGTTTTGGGTTTAGTGGGGATGTGTTTTGGTTTAATGGGGTGTGTTTTGGTTTAATGGGGTGTGTTTAAGTTTAGTTGGGGTGTTTTGTTTAACAAGGACATGTTAATCAAAACCACACCATGTGTCATTCATAGTTTTCCCAGGCAGCACCTGGTTGGTCAGCTAATATATATATATATATATATATATATATATATATATATATATATATATATATATGACTTTTTATCACATCACCGTGATTCATATACAATCAGTAAGCTAGAAAAACGTCCTTTAATATCAATTCGCTCTCCCTCCCGGAAATAATATATTTTCATATATGTTACCGAAGGGGAATCTTTTAATGATAATAAGTTCGTCGTCCTATGGGCTCGAACCACCGAAGGACAAGAACTCAGGACTACACTAGACGCTTAACCCATGCAGCCAGCAAGTGAGGTATAAGTGGATATCGTCTCCCATGTACAAATCGCCCATCGAACTCAGGTGTTTGTATTAGAGACAACATCCACCCACCTCTGCCATGCTAACCGTGTAGTGCGTTTGTCGCACGCAGCCATATTATGACTGTCTATCACATCACCGTGATTCATATACAATCAGTGAGCTACAAACGTCCTTTAATATCCAATTCACTCTACCTCGAAATAATAAATTTGCATATATGTTACCGAAGGGGAATTTTTAGTTGATAATAAGTTCGTCGTCCCGTGGGCTCAGAACCAGCGAAGGACAAGAACTCAGGACTACAGTGGATACTTAACACACACATGGCCAGCAAGTGAGGTATATATATACAGTATATAAATATATATATATATATATAATATATATATATATATATATATATATATATATATATATATATATATATATATATATATATATATATATATATATATATATATATATATATATATATATATATATATATATATATATATATATATATATATAACGACAAGCAGGAGTCAAAGACGACAGTCAACAAAACAGTTGCATATTTATTGAAAGAAACGTTTCGTGTTACTTAAACACATCATCAGCCTGTTAAATTGAAAAATACACATTAATTCTCTAATTTAAAATAAAGCTAAATTAAAAAAGGCAGTTACATTCTTTAAAATTACAAAATACATAAAAGTAAAAAGAAAGGAGATTTTTTCCTTTTTCTAAGTCTACCTGATCAGTAGAAGGGAAAGACGAAGTGAGACCACAAGCTCACGCATGCCCAGAAACCACACTTAGGCCAAGTGCAGAGAGAAGAAGACATGTTGGAGTTCAAAAGAGGTGCATGACGTTTAATAAACAAAGACTCAAGGGTCGTTAAGTAAGCCGATTGTTTGGTAGTTCCCAGGATGGAAAAATGTTTTTTATCTATATTAACCTTGCATTTAACGGCATGATTTCTAATACTAGAAAATTCGGGATTAGTTATTCGTGAGCCAGTTCTGTAGCTCAAACCTAAGTGGCTATAATAACGGACCTGCAACATTCTCTTTGATGAGCCAACATAACTACCAAGACATCTTGGTCAAATTTGTTGTCCTTATAATTAAAAAAAAGCCGCTAATCTTTAGTGGATTCATAGGTATTAAATTCAGTTTTAGAAATCCAAACTCTTTTTCAATGATTTGTTTGACTTTGGATCTAAGAAAGTCAGAGTGCGTATAATGTATCGTAGCGTACATAGTCAATTTAGGAACATTACATTTCACAATAGAATCAGAAAAGTTACGTGCTAAAATCTTGTTAACTATGTTATAAAAAAGTCTTTTTGGATAGGAATTTTTGGTAAAATATTCCAGTAAAATTCAATTTCAGGTGAAATTTGCCCAGCTAGTTGTATAACGGAGGCTCTAAAAACTAAGTCGTTATGGCATTTATTTTAAAAAGAAAAGACACGAACTATAAAGTTACCTCCAAGGCCTGTATAAGTACTTTTCTAAAAACTGATGTACTAAAATTATGGTCAAAGCAGGCGATTTTTACGTCTAAAAAAGCTAGTGTATTCTCAGTCTCCTGCTCAATAGTAAATCTAATGTTGGGATGTCTAGAGTTAACGTAATCTAGAAAAAAGACTGACATTGCCACGGAAATGTTTAAATAGGGCAAAAGTATCATCCACATATCTCCTATAGTAAAGGGTTTTAAGGATTCAGGACAGTTGTTTAAAAACTCTTCTTCTAAATGTGCCATAAAAAAATTTGCGAAGAGAGGGCCCAATGGGGACTCCATAGCAACTCCCCCTCGACCTGCAAGTAAAGTTGTTTGTTAAAAATAAAGTAGAATCTTGCACTGCAAATTCCAAGAGAGACTTAAAAAGTTGTCCATTAAAACCGTGAAAGATAACACCACTCTCATAAAAACTTTTTGTCAGAATAATTTCAATAGTTTCGGAGACTGGCACATTTGTGAATAACGACTCAACGTCTAAACTGGCCATATATAAATCACCACATCCTGATGTACTATTTGTTGTTGGAAGTCAAAGCCATTTTTAGCGCAAACTGGGATATTGATAAATCATTTAATAAGTGAGCTAAGTACTTGAGATATTATAGGAAGGGGCTATTATACGAACATAATTGGTCTGATAGGTATGCCATCCGTATGGATCTTAGAGTCCATACAAAATGCCAAACAAATGACCCTGTAACAAAAAATTTTTGGAAGGTTTCTTCATTTAATTGTTTTGTTACACGGTCATCGTTGGCATTTTGTATGGGCTCTAAGATCATAAGACGGCATACCTATCAGACAATATGGCTTTCGTATAATAACCCTTTATCTCTGGTAACAGTTCACTTTTAAAATGATTTATCAATATCCGGTTGCGCTATGGCACGACTTCCAACAACAAATAATTACATCGGATGAAGAATGGTCTGGCCGGTGGAAACGTTGATCGTTGATACAAAACGTGCCGGTCTCCAACAACCAATTGGGGCAAAAGTGCCCCCCCTTCACGGTTTTAATGGACAGCAAAGGGTCTCTTGGAAACGGTGCGGAATTCTGCTTTTTATTTTTAACAAAACAACTTTACTTGCAGGTCGAGGGAGTTGGTATGGGGTCCCCATTGGGCCCTCTCTTCGCAAATTTTTTTTATGGCACATTTAGAAAAAGAGTTTTTAAACAACTGTCCTGAATCCTTTAAACCCCTTTACTATAGGAGATATGTGGATGATACTTTTGCCCTCTATTTAAACATTCGTGGTAATGTCAGTCTTTTCTAGATTACGTTAACTCTAGACATCCCAACATTAGATTTACTATTGAGCAGGAGACTGAGAATACACTGGCTTTTTAGACGTAAAAATCACCCGCTTTGACCATAATTTTAGTACATCAGTTTTTTAGAAAAATACTTATACAGGCCTTGAGGTAACTTTTATAGTTCGTGTTTCTTTCTTTTTAAAGTAATGCCGTAACGACTCTAGCTTTAGAGCCTCCCGTTATAATGTCTGCTGGGCAAATTTCCACTGAAATTGAATTTTACTGGAATACTTTTCAAAAAAAAATTCAAAAAGACTTTTTATAACATAATTAACAAATTACGCAACGCAATTTTTCTGATTCTATTGTGAAATGTAATGTTCCTAAATTGATAGCTACGACCTATACGCACTCTGACTTTCTTAGATCAAAGTCAAAGAAAATCATTGAAAAAGAGTTTGTTTCTAAAAACTCAATTTAATACCTGAATCCACTAAAGTGATGTGACTTTTTAATTATGAACAAGCTATAGACCTTTATGAAGTCAATATTTACAAATTTGAATGCCCAAGATGTCTTGGTAGTTATGTTGGCTCATCAAAGAGAATGTTGAGGTCCGTTATTATAGCCACTTAGGTTTGAGCTACAGAACTGGCTCACGAATAACTAATCCCGAATTTTCTAGTATTAGAAATCATGCCGTTAAATGCAAGGTTAATATAGATAAAAAACATTTTCCATCCTGGGAACTACCAAACAATCGGCTTACTTAACGACCCTTGAGTCTTTGTTTATTAAACGTCATGCACCTCTTTTGAACTCAACATGTCTTCTTCTCCTCTGCACTTGGCCTAAGTGTACTCTGGGCATGCGTGAGCTTGTGGTCTCACTTCGTCTTTCCTTCTATTGATCAGGTAGACTTAGAAAAAAAAAAAAATCTCCTTTCTTTTGCTTTTTATGTATTTTGTAATTTTAAAGAATGTAACTGCGTTTTTAATTTAGCTTTTATTTTAAATTAGAGAATTAATGTGTTTTCAATTTTACAGACTGATGATGTGTTTAAGTAACACAAAACGTTTCTTAATAAATATGCAACTGTTTTGTTGACTGTCGTCTGCTTTGGACTCCTGCTCGTTGTGTACTTCCGCCTGAATGTGTGTATATATATATATATATATATATATATATATATATATATATATATATATATATATATATATATATATATATATATGTGTATGTGTGTGTAAGTGTGTGTGTGTATATATATATATATTATTATACTATAAATATTTATGCTGTTTGCCAGCGATGCATTTATTTGTAGTAGATCAGATGAACCAAGGCAGGAAAGGACGGGTGTATCGGCACGGTCGCATAGACAGTTCAAACTTATAACGTTCGTTTGTAGCAAAGAACTCAGTAGCATTAGGGATTTAACCCCCATAGGAAAATTTCCATAATCAACCTTATGATAGGTGGCCTGAAGCTTTTACCTGTTCTCTTTGGTGAATGTTTTTGACAAAGTTTCAGACCCCGAGGGCATGAATGGGGACGACCCTGTTTGTCCAAACTAGGTCGGACAGAGATCTCGTAATCCGGCCTTCTGGCGAGGCACGAAATGCGTTTCGGTCCTACAATCTTCTGCCAATCGTCTTTATACATTAGTGAATTGTGAAGACTGCTATTATTAAGACTTCCAATCGTCCGTTGAATGCGCAAACAGCCTGTCACCCATAGTAAGTCTGATTTTGGTTCAAAACTTCGTCGATTTACTAGCCTCTTTTCTATATTCCCGTTTCTTTGTTTCATTCTTTCGCCACCATAAAAACCCCAAGCCCATTTCACTTTCACGAAAAGTCTAGATTAAGCATAATTTATATTGTTTAGCGTCATCCCATTATTCCAGGAAGCAGCTAGGGATGGGGAGGTTGAATGAGTTATTTCAAATCCTTTATGCAGCCTTGTGTCGAATCCATTATTCGGAAGAGCCATTGTGTTTTTAATACCATATTAATGAGTAGAGATTGACTGCGTCCAAAGACAGCGATGTTTATCGTAAAGTCTTTATTCACTGAATATTCTTTGTGTGGAGGTTAATTTCCCTTGACTGGCGACCTTGAGTGTTGAAACGGTTGTCTTTGAGGTTAATTTGTAGCTTCATTGACAGGTTACGTGTGTCCTTGGCATGCAGGGCCTTATAAAAATTACGTAAATCAAGTAATAAACTCATCAATGCTCTCACATAACAATATATAATATATATATATATGATATATATATATATATATATATATATATATATATATATATATATATATATATATATATATATATATTATCTGCAATAATCTAAATGTTTTCTTTATTTAGGCATTGTTCTTAATTGTTCTTCATCAAAATCCCTACCATGGGGAATTACGGTCACATCTCTCTGTAATTTAAGAATTTATTATTCAACATTACTCATAGAAGACAATGTTTTAGCTTTATAAACCTTTCTAATAAATGGGTATTTAATGACACAGGGTCACTTCATAATAATGGGGGTTTGTCACCGATTTAGAATGTTCTTGTGTGCTAGAATTTGTACATAAATCTTGGCTATATATTTTTTCCCTAATTACGTTTAAAGACGCTTTAATAGGTGTTCCAGCATGCTAATGACAGTTATTATAAGGCATTAGGTATGTAAGTCATTGAGGACTTAAATAACCACGTATGAGCGAGTTTTGATTTAAAGCTGTTTAGATAAAGATACGTAAGATTTATTCACAGTATTCTCACATGAATTACGAGGTCAAAACTTACATAATTAACATTTTATTGAGACAAAGCGTGAGAGGGCACGAACTTCCCCATACCGCGTTCCCTTCAAACTAAAGGACTAGGTTTTAACTCCTGTAGGCTAGGATTGAAATGCAACCTTCATTTATAATTCGATCGACCAGCCAAGTTAAGCGATGCAGAGTGTAGCAAGATCCCACTTAGGGGGGTTAAGAAGCATGGTGATACGTTCGTATTTCAGTATGTTACTTTCTTCTAAACTTGCAGTGGTTCTCAATCTTTTTTTTAGTGATGGCACACTAATTAATGTAATCATTACTGTGGCACCCCTGCTTCGCCATCCCACCAAATCGCATGAATTAACTTCTTATATAATGAGTAAGATTATTATCCATGCTCAAGCCAAAACCAGCACACCATACATGCAGAAATATACTGTACAAACAAAGGGCATATCAGAAGAATTAGATAAACATAATTAGAGTAGACACACTGACAAAAATTATATGATTTCTGCAAGCTTTTTTGTTTTTACAAATGTTCATTGAGATGATCTAGCCAAGACAAAATTCATGACAATCTTGTGGCACCCCTATTCACTGTCTGTGGCACCCCAGGGTGCCACGGTACCCAGTTTGAGAATCACTGTTCCACAGTGATAAACATGAATGAATTACTGATAATTAAAAGATCCGCAGTAAGTAGAAGGCACCAGGCAGTATGATATAAAACAAGCAAAACTGATAACGAAATCTTTTAGAACCCACTGGACTGACAAAAATACAAAAACGGTAAAGATTTTCCCATTGATCATAAATTATTAATAGGTGGTCATATTATTTAGATCTTATGTTCTCTCTTTCATAATTAGTAAAAGACCTACAGCTAATGCGCTATTATGATTTTCATGCTTAAAGTGATGTGTGAGATATCTTCTTACAATTGTCTTTGCCTATAATAACCAATGACGCCTAAAAGCCTCACTTGCTTAATTTCAAGATTCCTCTAACAGCAATGTTAGAAAAATTTGCCTACACAAAAGGTCTTAAGCAGGAATCGAACCCCTTGCACACGCTGTGCCATTTCGCTGCGTTGTAGACACTATTAAGCTTCCTCGATATTTAGTCACTTCTGCTAAAGGCTGCTACCTCATCAACCCAGTGTATGCAGCTTTCTTAGGTCTTCCCTTCACCCTTACTATTATTATGAATTATAATTTTTTTCATCAACCTCTCATTCCCGTAGGAGGTCGTGCCGTCAGTGCACCTTATGCAGTGCATTGTAGGCATTACTGAAGGTTCTCTGCAGCGTCCCTTCGGCCCTTATCTGTAACCCCTTTCATTCCTTTTACTATACCTCCGTTCATTTTCTCTTTCTTCCATCTTACTTTCCACAGTCTCTTTACAATTATTTCAACATTACTTTCAGCGCTGAATGACCTCATAGGCCCCAGTGCTTGGACTGTGGCCTGAATTTTATATTCAATTCAATTCAAGCCTCTCATGCGGCAAAACCATCCCATAAGGCACTCTGCCTTTGTTGCCCCAGTTCCAGCCTTTCAACTGTTCCTTGGCGTATTTTCTCTTTACGCATCTTTTCAGTTCCTCTTATGCTGCATCTGACATGCAAAAAGGTTGCTTTAGCTATTAATGTCTTAATTTTACACGCTTCGATCAATAGGGTGGGCTGTCCAATGCCCCTTCTTAACCCATGACCGAAAAGGCAAAATGCCTTAGCGATGGACTAGTCTTCTGGAAGAAAGAGAATACATTTGAATCGCTGTAAAACATAAGTGAAGAGAATACTAGAGCTTGGCCAAGGCATGACATTACAAAGTAAAGAATATTTTAAAATGGACTATTCAACGAGAACTAAAATATTTTATGTACATTTTAAAAATTTTTTTGTTTTTAGAATGGTTAATTTCACGAATAATAAAAATTGAAGAAAAGCTATAATAACAAATCACATCTTAGAAGATAATTCCAAATAAACATAAATGTTTTAGAAAGGTTATTTTAAAAAAAACTAACATATATTAGAAAAGTTACTTCAACAAAGCATAGTTTATTTTAGAAAGCTTACGTTATGTCGCTGGCATAGTGGTTAGTGTCTTGGTATGCCACTCAGATGTCACGGGTTCGCGTCTTCCCCCGGGGCGATGAAAAATCACTGGCTCTATACCATTATCAGTTTACTGATTTCAAGTCATTGGCCCGTCATTTTGTTCCATATGAATAGGTTTCATCTATCTAAATGTGAGCCGTATATATATATATATATATATATATATATATATATATATATATATATATATATATATATATATATATATATATATATATATATATATATATCATTCAAATATTGACTGAGCTAGATACACACAGCAATAATTCTGCCTAATTAACAGCTTCAACTGACTGTTAGAAATAGTTTTTGCATTACTGAATCGCTGGTTAAGAAAATGATAAGCAATTACTTTCCTAATTAATCATGCTATGGATGAAAAAATAAATACATAATGAAATAAATAAAAAAACGTAAATGAAAGTCGGAAAAAATAATAATAGTAATATCCATTGTTGATCATTATAATGGTAACATTGAAAACAAAACTGATCACAATATTCAATGAAATGTTAATGGTAATACCAATAATCATTCAGGCTATATAAGAGCCAGCTAAGAGTCAGTTTCGTTGAAAGGGACAGATGTGAATATTAAGAGATAACCCAAACGTTTAATTCATTAATATCAAAGATCAAATATGAATAAATGTGGATTACTGATCTACTGAATGACTGTCGCAGAAAACGTGGCATTACAACAACAACAGAGATCTGAATCATTAAAAATAGTTCCGAGAGACTCAAAAATAAGTAAACTGTGTTTTCTCTTGTAATAGAAAATTTGACGAGGAAAGATCCAAGAGAAGTATGTATCTTAAAAAAACTCCAGAGTTGGAAGTAGGGAAATAAAGTTTAGTACGAAAATTTACTGAAGGCTAGTTTAGTAATTTACAAAAAGCTTTGTAGTTGGTTCCAAAACAAACTAAATGGGTGTAAAAATATTTGCATATTATTCTTCAGTTAAGGAGAAGACAGAGGAGATGAGGTCAAATTTGACTGCATTTATATCAGCTATGAAGTGAACTTAACGCCTGGTAATATGACTGCAAGGCTTTCCTCCTCCTCCTCCTCCTCCTCCTCCTCCTCCTCCTCCTTCTTCTTCTTCTTCTTCTTCTTCTTCTTCTTCTTCTTCTTCTTCTTCTTCTTCTTCTTCTTCTTCTTCTTCTTCTTCGAGATGTAGAGTCATTATTTTAGAATGAACCATATCTTGGCTGAGATTTGCATGTAGTAGGGTCAACTTCCAGACCAGGTGTAATTAACTGGAATAACACCTGCACTCTCTCCTTTAGCAAATAGATGTCTTAATGAGTTACCTCAGTTCTCCTCTATTTAATGAATCCAGGCTGTTTCAGTCTACCATTTCTCATTTATGAGCTTCTCCTAAAGTTACAACTGAAGTTTGAGGAAGTTTCCTGAAGTTGTGATTAGTTCCGCAGGGGCAATTACTCAGAAAGGTTTCCTTCGATCGTCAGATGAACAGCAAAGGGTTGCAAATTTTGCACGGGGGGATGATGGACGCTATTCTGCTGAAGCTTTTGTGTTACTACTCCTAATTAATACAGTGAAATGTTATATTTCTGACTTACATTGCATTATAAAGCTACCGTAACCATACCGTACAAAGTTTTAGCCATATAAGAGAAAATGTTAATGCCAAATTCTGACTTCTGGGACCTTACATTATAAACCGGGCCATAGATCGAACTAAGGTACATTCATGCTTATTTAGGGAATGGAAGCTGGCTACAGGCGGAACGACGGATAGTCTGAAGATGGATTTTATCACCGGTAAACTAACGTTGTTACAAGCAACGATTTTATTCGAAGACCTTGAGAGCATTTGCCTTTAAAAATTGTTACACAATCGGAAAATTTGAATAATACAAGCGAATTTTTGGAGCTTCATTAGCAAGTCGTATAAAATTAATCAGACATCTAGGCTTTACCTACAATTCTTCTTTCTCTGCATCTTTTCCCACTTGTATGTATGTGGTCGATGTTTTCTGACAGCTTTCGTCCACCTGGCAGTCAAACACATCGTCCTCTGACAGTTGCTTGTCTCTCAGATGTTCTCTAACTACATCCATTCACCTTCAGTTTGGTCTTCCTCTTGCTCTCCCACCCAGGCACCTCCATCTGCATCACTTCTCCTCCCTACATATGGCTCATCCTTCTCATCACATGGCCATACCACTGCAGTCTTCTTTTCCTGGGCCTTCTTTGATAGTTCTACGACTTTAGTAGTTCCTCTTATTCTTTCATTTCTGATCCTGTCCATTTTTGTTACTCCACACATCCATCTTGTAATTTATCAGTTTCTAATTCAACATGAATCTGTAAGGGATCCACATTGTTGATATGTCTGTCTATCTGTTTATCTCTTTATCTACCTATCTTTTCTTCTTCTTCTTATTTTCTTTTTTTTATGAACCATGGGACTCAGTTCATTCCTTCTCTTAAGATTCTGTTACATGAGTCATTTACTATTGGTATATTCCGCCGAACTGAAATGAAACTCACTTTATATTTCCGTTTACCATATTCCCTATAATCATCCGATCGTAAAGTGGTGGGTCTCTCGTTCCTTGTTTCTCCTGGTCTAAAACAAGTAAATGAATGATTGCAGATAAATAAATTGGGTGTTTAATGGAATACTTGTATATCAATTTGGACTACTGAATTTTTGTTCATTTTTATTCACTTTCAGTGTTTTTTTTTTTCAAATTACCAGTATTTGAGTTGTAAGTTTTTTATAATGAATATAATTATTAATGCATACAGTAAGACCCTTTTTAAATAGTTTCATGAAGAATATCTGTATAAAATTATGATACAATTCTTTAGCTTTAAAAACCTCCTACAGGCGCTTCGCAAAACAAAATAATTTAGTTATATAACTACCAAGTATTTCATGAAACTATACAATATTTTTTTTTTTTTAGCCGTTTGTCAGAGAAGGATTATGATTAGTGTGCTGTTATTATCATTATATCTGCAGCTTGCAATCAGCAACGTATTACACATAGTACGCGCCCATTATCTGCTCCGGAGAATAAAAAAAAAGTAATTCTGTTGGGACTGTGCTGTGCAATTATAAGTTATTTGCATCAGTGACATGAAATATGCACCTTATTTGTGCTTGTAATAGTTCAAAATTATGATAAGAGACGAAACCGATAAGAAGGGGGTATACTCTACGCCTCTCTTTTTCTTGTCTGCATCTGCTGAATTTATCAACGCGAACGAGAGAAAAATATTTTAAGCTCCCTAAAAACTTGAAAATTGGGAAAATATGCATTGTTTCGACGAAAATACAATCTACAAGTGTTCATCAATTGTAAAGGGGGATTTAAACGCTAAAAGCAAGATAATAAAAAAAAAAAAAACATAATCGTATAAAAGTCAGCAGTAATCAGCATAATGTAATTAACTATGAAAGGCCCCGACAAAGTAATCTGCCACTCTATCACAAAAAAAAAAAAAATCATCAGCCACTTCTTCTTCTTCTTCTTCTTCTTCTTCTTCTTCTTCTTCTTCTTCTTCTTCTTCTTCTTCTTCTTCTTCTTCATATATTCTCTTTTCTCCAAATTATATTCAAAAGTAACAGTTGACCTTTAAGTCAAAATAACTGAGTGACGTACTTACTAGAATAGCCGTGGATGACTCACATAAAAGGACCCATCACAGCGTCACAGGACTGTCTATCTATATCTATTTACCTAACTACCTATCTACATATACTGTATATATATATATATATATATATATATATATATATATATATATATATATATATATATATATATATATATATATATATATATATATATATATATATATATATATATATATATATATATATATATATATATATATATATATATATATATATATATATATATATATATATATATATATATATATATATATATATATATATATATATATATATATATATATATATATATATATATATATATATATATACATATATAAGTATATATATATATATATCCGTATATATATATATATATATATATATAAACGCTTGTAACTATATATGGCATATATATATATATATATATATATATATATATAATGTATGTATGACGGGGATATATGTATATATATATATATATATATATATATATATATATATATATATATATATATATATATATATATATATATATATATATATATATATATATATAAGCAACATATGAAGACGAACTTGCTTGAGAATATCACGTGGACTTAGTAATATATATATATATATATATATATATATATATATATATATATATATATATATATATATATATATGATATATATATATATATATATATATATATATATATATATATATATATATATATATATATATATATATAACTGGATCAGAAGTCTCGGCCAGGTGCGGGGAAGAAAATCATGATCAAAAAAGCATTAGGTGACACTAGAATCCATGTGTTACCCTTTTTCAGGCCAACATCCACCCACACTTCACGCTCTGGCTCTAGAATAGCCTGACACCAATTCATACTGAATCTCTTTATAGACTGTGTATTCAATTGCTTCTTTGTTTACCATAAGACTTAATCAACACGTGCAATGGCCCCAAAGCGTGCAAGAAGAGATCCCAGTTGTAGCGAGAGCTAGACCAACAGAGCCTGTGGTGTGCATATTTTAGCTGAAGTGGTGAAAGTGTTTGAGTAATTCAGCAATAAAACTGATGTTCGAGAGGGAACTATGACATTTGCAGCCAGTAGGGGACAGTCAAATCGATTCAAGCATCAACTTAACCTAAATAATATAAAAATTACTAGAGAGTTGGCATCTGAAGACAAAAAGTCTGCAAGCATATTGCCATACAGATTTCAAAATAACAATAGAAATTACCTTAAATCTTGGAAGGGCCTGCTAAATGGTTGTATGTGGCAGTGCGGCTGGCCATACGATTAAACATGGCGTTGTGTACTAAGCAAAAAATCCCTGCACTCTGAAGAGAAAGCAAGATGTTTTTTTTCTGTGAACTGGCAACTCAGTATCGAGAAAAGTTTCACTGCGGTGCTTTTTGCAAAGTGATTCCATGAATACTTCATCCCCGAAGTAAAAAGCCATTTAGAGAAAGAAGGCTTGCCTTATAAAGTCCTTTTCGTAACAGATAATGTTGCTGGCCATCCTCAAGCCATCGCCAGGTGTGCTGGTTATATTTGCACCTCTCAACATGACCTGCCATCTCAGGCTCTCGACCAAGGTATCATTCAGTATTTCAAGGCCACCTACACGTAGCAGATCTTCGACATGCAATGAGCAGCTATTGATGTTGACCCCAACTTAAATGTCATGGACTGCTGAAAAGCATTTACCGCTGCGATGCAAAAACGTTTATTCAGGGAGTAACTGTTGAATTGAAACCGGAAACACTGAATGTATATTGGAAGAATCTCTGGAGCGAATCTGTGAATAACCTCAAAGGCTTCCCACCTTTTGATGGGAAGATGCAGAGGATCATTGATTTAGCAAGACAGGTTGATGGCAGTGGAATGGGGGACATAATTGATGACGACGTCGTTCAGCATCTTGAAGGGGATATTGAACTGATGAACAAGAAGTTGGAAGATCATGTAAAGTCAATTACGTCATAGGAGGGAGATAAATCAGAAAGAAAAGTTGACACACCAAGATCAACACTGGTAAAGATGAGTGAAATGTTTAGCATAACTTAAAATGCTAAAAATAAACTAAATGATTACTATCTTTCCATAGAATATAACATCACAGTAACCCTTTTGGTATCTGAAGTAATGATACCACTACAGCAAGTGTATGATGAACTCAGAAGGCAAAGGAAACAACTGCCTAGTACGATGTTCTTCCAAAAGGTGGGGGAAAAAGTGTTCACTCTAGATGATCCTCAGCCATCCAATTCGTCTGCTGCTGATGTCATAAGTCTGTCACCATACTCTTGTCTCAGGATTCCTTACCTCCTACAAGTTCTGAGGATAACCCTGATGACCCTTCTTATGTTTCATCAGAAGGTCAGTACCCTGAAGGCCTTTCCAGCGCCTATACCATCATTCATCTACATTTCATTATTGTAGGCCCTGTACATTATTACCTCGTCTTTGTTGGTGTCAACATCATTGACAAATGACTAGAGATATCCATGGGTTTTCATACAAGCATATGTAGAAACAGAACATTTGCAGGTTCGGGCACAAATTTTTATAGTTCCTGTCACTGAACTTCAAATTAAATTCTGTATCTTCTCTCATGCAGGACCTTCCATGAGGAAATTGAATTTATTGTGTATTTCTTAAGAAATAACTGTTTTCCAAAAGAAATATTTTTATAGATCACTGAGAAACTGATTTACTCAAAATTGAAAGTCACAATCAGTGCATATTGTTCCTAAATTGAGTAGATATGCAAAGTTCCCTTACCTCCTTAAAAACAATTTCTGCAGATGGTCATTGATTTATTTAATAATGAACTACCTGCTGTAAGCTTGAAATTAATTCCAAAATATCCTCGAACCCTGTTGTCACCTTTTAGTTTCAAGGATAAACTTTCCCCAACTTTGACTTTCAACGTTGTTTATAAATATACTTTTCCAAAGCGTGAACTGGGGATGTACGTTGGATGTACAAAGCGAGTGTTGAAAGTCCGGATCTGTTGTCACCAGGGAGTTACCTTTAGAACCAGCTGCAGACTGTCAAAGTATCGAATATACATAATCGTTCCCCATAGTGCAGGAAACATATTGACCCTAAAGGCTTCAAGGTCACTGACTCCGCTGAAAACAGAAAAGAATAAACCATCTTAGAATCTCTTTTAATAAAAACTATCGTTCCCTCATTGATACCCAGGCTGCCTCTATACGCTCTTCTATTGTATGCCTAGTCTCCTTATCTTGTTTTTAATGTATAGCTACTCTTTTACCTGTGTTCAGGTAGATCTTACTGTATTTATGTCACCGGATTTTTTTATATATTTTCCAGCCTTGAAAATGCAATCTGATACTGCAAAATGCTATCAACCTTAATAAACTTTCCAAAATCATCATCATCATGTTAGCTGATAGACTATATGAATATAAGAAGCAGTTAGCTACATGCGATGTAAGAAAATATTGATAAGGGTTTTTAGTGTAGAGTATATCAAATAGATTTTAGTGCTTCTTTGCATTTAGTAAGCCATTAGGCACATATGTATACTTCAGAATCTTGGAGTGGTGGATATATTTAGGATTAC
>NC_089794.1:6594830-6627330 GCF_040412425.1 Macrobrachium rosenbergii | reverse complement strand
CTGGTATGATACATGAAACATACGTACCGGGGTCTAAGCGATGTCAGGCAGGGCAGCCGATCAACCAAGGTCTATCAAAAAGTAAAAGAAGGCATCAGTATAATTGACAAAAATGGGAATAAAAGCACGTTAAAAGAAAAAGAAGAAAGAAAGAAAAGAAGAATATATATATATATATATATATATATATATATATATATATATATATATATATATATATATATATATATATATATATATATATATATATATATATATATAATTACATTCATATATACACACACATATATATACAGTATATGTGTGCGTGTGTATCATAAATCAATAACAGATATAAATATTGAAATAAACTTAGAAGAATAAAAGACTTACATAATCAAATTACCGCTGATTAATTACACAAGCCCTTAATTACATCTAAGACTCCACGCTAATGTTTCAAAAGGTTGACAGAGATAGACAGAGAGAGAGAGAGCAGAGAGTTCAGTCTGAATAAGCTACTGCAATCAATGGCGCCAAATTATCCCCCTAACCTTGATCTACCTCTCCGAAGCAGTTTGGCATTTATAAATATCTGAAAAGTAAGTCGAAGTGGAAACCATCTTGATCGTGGGAAAAGAGAAAGAGATGAGCGATGTAAAGATAAGAAACAAAAGAAAAATCCGGGATTATTCCAGTTTACTTTAAGGAATATAGAGAGAATGAGAGAGGATGAGATTAAGTAATTTAGGAATAATTGTAGGAATGAGTGATTCAATGATTATCTGCTTTTGATTGTGTGTGTATGAGAGAGAGAGAGAGAGAGAGAGAGAGAGAGAGAGAGAGAGAGAGAGAGAGAGAGAGAGAGAGAGAGAGAGAGAGTAGTAAATCCGCTACTCTGGATTACTTTAACCTATGGGATAGAGTGACGAAATAGGACCACATTTTAAGAAGCTGTTTTGAATTAAAAGAGGATACTATCTGACAAAAAGCATTAATATTCCCAATGAACATTCTTAGTCAATGACCTTTGCAGTTGACGCTGAGTGTAAATATTTGCTTGTAATGTGCCCTGAAACTCACAGAAGATTAATTAGAACTATTACTATCATTACTGTTGCTACTCATGATAAGCATCTCATGAAATGAAGTAATTAGAGACATAGACACAAAACAACAAATAAAGGAAATGTCACAAAATTATTATTCCATTTCATGAAATTAACTGAATAGATATAGAGATGAAAACAATAACTAAAAATATCATCCTGGTCTACACAGAGATTTTTTTTTTATAAATCGCACTTTAAATCATTGGGAAATATTTGCATTTTCCTCCTCTAACTACTGTCCCACTTTGACTTGCATGCAGCCTCTTAATTAGTTAGGCAGCATATAACCCCTCTCATTCTCTCAAAAAAAAAAATCAGTAGTCCTCCCACCCTATGGATGGGAGTGGTTCAAAGGAGTGGGCCCCGTAGGGGGTATTGCCGTCAGTGCGCCTCACGGAGTGTACTGTAGGCATTACTAAAGGTTCTTTGGAGCGTCCCTTCGTCCCCTAGCTGCAACCCCTTTCATTCCTTTTACTGTATCTTTATTCATATTATCTTTCATTCATCTGGCTATCCACCCTCTCCTAGCAATTATTTCATAGTAAATTTTCTTCTTCTTCTCCTGTTACACCTTTCAAACCTACCTACTGCACTCTCAATTTCCTCTCCAGTGCTGAATGACCTCATAGGTCCCAGTACTTGGCCTTTGGCCTAAACTCTATATTTCATTCCTTTCAAAGGAGTGACATGTCATAGGAGTGACATAACGAAGGAGTGACACCTCATACTTAAATTTCAAAGGAGTGACAACCATCCAACCATCCAACCATCCAGTCAATATTTAAAATATGTTAACAGTTCAGTGGTTCTAGTTTTTAAAATTAAATCTTAATAATTTCGTTTTTTTTTTTTTTTTGGTTATTTTGTCACTTCATTGTTGTCACTCTAATAAAATGTCAACTCCTTTAATACGGTATTTATGTCACTTCTTCGTTATGTGACCCCTATCAAATGTCACTCCTTCGATATAGATCCTTATGAATATATGACTATAATTATCATCCTTATACAAAATGACTTTGGACTCTCTTTACGGCTTCTCTGCTACCTTGTTCGTAAGACTTATTTGCTAAGCAACAGAGTCTGAGTGTACGTTACATAACCATCGTTTTGAAATATAGGTAATCATTAATGTAGCCACTGTTCCTGAATAAAACAAAACATGTAACCTACCTATAAGGAATTACTACCTCCTTTAAATCTAAATGAAATACAAAACATATATATATATATATATATATATATATATATATATATATATATATATATATATATATATATATATATATATATATATGGATGTAATTGTGTATTTTTGTTTCCTGTAATTTAAAAACTCCGTAACAAAGACAAAGATATTTTATCAATCAATTATATTTCAGAAATTAAACAACGAACCAGAAGCGTATTACCCGAAAACAGAATGGCCCAATAAGACTTTTTTTTTTTATATATATATATATATATATATATATATATATATATATATATATATATATATATATATATATAGTGTGAACTTGAAAATGTAGAATAAACTACGAAAGTACTTGTTCAAAGTCCCGTTTTCAGAATAAACTGGGCTTAGTGACATTCTGAAGCCCAAAGATCCTTCAATGTCGCATTGGATATATGTACAAGTCACACACACACACACACACACACACACACACACACACGTGGACTATATAGTGACATTCTCAATATATATATATATATATATATATATATATATATATATATATATATATATATATATATATATAGAATCTACTAGTCAATTTTACGATCCTTAAGAGGCATTGTGGCTATTAGAATTATATATACATATATATATATATATATATATATATATATATATATATATATATATATATATATATATATATATATATATATATATATATATATACATATATTAATAAAGATATCTCATAAGCCTCTGTGCGTGAGTGTTTGTATGTAAGAGAGAGAGAGAGAGAGAGAGACAGAGACAGAGAGAGAGAAGTTGTACATCAGTCTGATTCATTACATTATAAAAGAAAAGAAATCTCCGGAACTGGGGCTTACTGTAATTTCGGACACTTGTTTTTAATACGATATTTTATTTATTTACCTTATCGTTTTAATATTCATTTCGGGGAAACATCGTTTGAATGTTGCAGAACCTTCCAAAACAGGAATGCGATATCACCATTTAACTATTTCAAATACAAGAGTCCTAATGTTTTCAAAATTGTTGGTTTAGATATATGAAACATTTGCTACCCCATGAGAGAGCATTATCGATCATTTCAAAATGCTTCGCTCGGCATTAGATCGACTTTCAACCCCTGAGCATTATCAATTGAAAATTATTAAATGTTGAGTGATCCATATGAACTTATTATTTAAATTTTGATTCAAACAACGAACTGGAGTGAGCATTTCGTGGTCACTTTGAAAATTCTTCAATTCTCATATTATTTTTTATAGTTCAGTAAATGTGTGGATGTTGCTTCATGTAAAATCACGGACAGAAATGGAAGATCACAGGTTTTATTTTGTCAAAACTTGTAAACAATTTGTTTGCGCCGTGCATCAGGCATTGTTTGAGCAGCTCCGCAACAGTAAAGCATTTGTTCAGTTGGAGCAGCTGTGCAACTATACAGTAGCAGACCAGATTTTTCAGCCGTAAAGCATTTTTCTGAGCGTGAGCTACTGTGATGTTCATCAACAGTTGGATTCCACAATAAGCTGTAAGTCCCGTTGCTAGGTAACCAGTTGGTTCTTAGCCACGTAAAGTAAGTCTAATCCTTCGGGCTAGCTCTAGCAGAGCTGTTAATCAGCTCAGTGGTCTGGTTAAACTAAGGTATACTTAACTTTTCTAGTTTGAACAATTATACTGTTCTTTGGTTGTTGTGACAGTGTTTAGTTTTGTGCATATATATATATATATATATATATATATATATATATATATATATATATATATATATATATATATATATATATATATATATATATATATATATATATATAATGTGTGTGTGTGTGTGTGTGTTGTAGTTCCACTGACACATGGAATACATGTTCACCTTTACCTCAGGGAAGTGCAAAAAATGGGTGCAAATATATATTGCTTTCAACTTCATATCTAAGTAATTTTCAGAGGACTGATACAGGGTGTGAATAATTCACTGGCACATATAGTATTGTTTTCAGTTTAAACAAGGGATATAGAAAATTGGAAACCAAATATTTGTATATCTGACATTTGGGAGGACTGATGTGGAATAATTCCATATATAGTATTAACTGTCAAATAAGATATAAACCATTGAAAAACCAAATATTTGTACAAATGTTCATCACTATTAGTCTGGGTGATTTCCTTTCTCCTAATCCATGCAAAATCCCTCCTTCAAAATCTATAAATTTTACATATTTCTTGTGAAATCAAAGGGTCTAGTTTATACATACTGACTGATATTCATATTCTTAATAAATCTTTCTTTTATAAAATTAGATTCATCAATGTTTCTTTCCAGTACACTGAGGAGAAAAGAAAATAAAAGGTCTGCAACCTATGAAGTATGTGAGAAAGTTCTGAAAGTAAGGTTGAAGGTGATTAAGATGAGAGAAAATTTGTTGGACCATCGGTTTTAAAGAAAGTTTGGTTAAATGGATTGACTTATTTGCTAGATCTAACAAGAGTTTGTGCGGAAGTAAAAATGATGTGAGAGCACATCAGAGTCAGTTGCTTAGACGGAAAGAACCACCGGAGTGCCTCATTATGCACCCCTCAGATGAATGCAAGACATGAAAGTGAAGGTGATGAAAAAAATTAATGGGAAAATGAGCCATTGGTTCTGGCTGAAAAAAAGTAGACAGAATTTATGACTATTCTGAAAGAATGTGGTGAATGAAAGGATAAGAACTGGAGAACAAAGGATTCTTGAGGAAGAATGGATGAATCATATACAACAATGGAATCAGACCTATAATATATGTATGTTCCCCGTAAGAGACCAAGGCTTCTGTGACAATGTTGACTGAGCAGGTGAAAAAAAGACAAAACGAGAGTATACAAAATATAAACGAGATACTGGAAGAAACGGGCGACAAGTTGCAAAATTTGAGTGAAGGAATAAGTGACTTCACTGGATTCAAAAAGTGTGAAAAGAGTGAGAGGATGAACGAGGCTGAGCAAAAATTGTTAGAGGAATGCCGGGTCGTGACTAAATTAGAAGATGATGCGGAATTGAATGAAACCTTTGATTTGGAAAGAGAGGAACCTAATAGAATGAGAGTATATGTGGGTCTGTTAACTCGACAAAGAGGACGCGCACTAGAACATGCGTGGTATCGCAAAAGGCTATTTAAATGTGAGATGAATGTCAAAAAGAATTGTGGAACGTGAACGTGGGGCAAGTTTAGCCGGGAGAAACGTAGTAGTTTTATTTATTTATTTATTTATTTTTTTTTTTTAGTTTTTTTTTTTATCTCTCATTATTGTTATTCCCTAGTCCTTGTCATCTTTTCAAGGATCGTTGTGGCGCCTGCAAAAATGTATAATATGATTCTGCATTGCAGTAACCGTTTTCCTCAGTTAAATACTGTTCCTAAGACCGGTTCTACCTTAGTGCTGGTTTGTTTTACCACACCTGTGTAATGAATGATAAACCTTTTGTGGAACTGAAGCCGAACCTTGTATGCTCTTGTGAAACCCGTGAAAGAGATATTTTGTAGAAAGCAGTGTGAGAAATATTTTTTGCAAAAAAAAATTGTTCGTGTCGCATTATTTACAGTATTCCGGTCACTTGACTAAGAAATGTAGGCTACATGCTGTAGGTTAAGCTTGATAATAAGTTAGCGTATTATTGCATGTAAGTGAATCGGAACAAAACTATGGATACCTTTGATGGTAAATTAAAAGAATTAGTACCATCAATAAAAATTTATTATGGAAATGCAGAATGATGGTAGCCAACTATTTTTGGATGACATTATTACATGGAAGTAGTGATGAATTTGAATACAGTATGTACAAAATACCTACCAGTATTTCTGCCTATGTACAAATTTATTCTGGCCAAATCAATAAAGTAAAGAAATAAATTTTCATATCCATATGAAATAGATGTAATCAGACAATACATTAAAAGCGGCAAAAGACATTTCTTATCTTAACAAAAAACATACAACACAAAATCTACTTGCAGTACCATTTAATAATAATTTCCAAGATGTTCCTCATCTACTTAAGACTTTTAGAGTTTTGTAACATTTAAAAACAATAAAATAATGTATCAAGCACTCATAAGGAACCCGCCTGGCCAGACTGTTTGTATAAAATAATAGGTAAGTCTTATGACAAATTTTGTATTTTTCAAACTTGAATATTATTGGAAAAGAAAATAAAATAAGATGAAAATCGGAGAAAGTCACAGGGCAACATTGGAATTTTTGTACTTGTTAGTGCAAAAAATAGTACAATCAATTAGGCAGGTACACAAAACAATGTAATGGAAAGAAGCATCATTGAATTTATTTTTTATTAAAGCAAGCTTTTGTAAACATGATCCATTAAAATGTACTGCCTTTTATGAAGGTAGTTTGCATCGACTGGGAAAAAGATAGGCGGTCACCCATATGAATAAACAGATTTGTAATTGAGTGCTGGACCTTAGACATAAATGAGTGTGGAGCTCACCTGTCTGGTGTGAATATTTCATTTCCAGCCGTCTAAATAGTCATTTGTACTGTCCCTACGGCATATATATTGTAAATTTCTACTACTAAGTATAAATCGATGGTAAACAGCTTAGACATAAAGTAAAATCTTATCAGATTTTTGTATTGCATATCAGTTATACGGAAGGTTCAAAAGCGCAGGTTCCTCATTTCCCAAGCTGTCAGATGGTGTTCTGCCTCCATTTTCAAGAAACTATATAATTTTAAAGTTTGGAAATAGAGAGTCTCCTCTTTTGAGGAGATTTTGAGGGACTTTCTTAAAGTAATAACTATGTACAGTGAATTTTGTTATTTGGTGTGTGTGTATATGTATATATATATATATATATATATATATATATATATATATATATATATATATATATATATATATATATATATATATATATATATATATATATATATATATATATATATATACACACACATACACACACACACACACACACACACACACACACACACACACACACATATATATATATATATATATATATATATATATATATATATATATATATATATATATATATATATATATATATATATATATATATATATATATATATATATATATATATATATATATATATATATATATATATAATTTCATGATGTTGCCTTGTAATATGTATATCCTCCTGTAATTTTGACATATTTACTTTATTTCATGTGTTATGTATAATGGTAATGGTTGTTGAAGTATCATATTTAGTTTGGCATCAGATCTCAAAAGAGCTAATGGTTACTTGATAGCGTAATTTAGAATTGTTATTATAATTTTAATAGTAACGTAATTTAGAACGAATGCCTTTCTTGGTAAAAGCGTAGTATGTGAACACGTGTGTGTCTACCAGGGCTTGTTTCATTTCAGTTGTCATCAGTTGAGATAAGAGGGAACGCTTTGTTTTGGGTTATACAGGTTTGCAAAACAAACACCGATTCGTCCCATACGGGCTCGAGACGAGTGATTTCACTTTGTTTCATGTTCAAGTCACGTACGCCATAGAGAAAGAATATGTCCTGATCAATTACGTCATGTTTTGTAAGATTGCGTTCAAAACGTTTTGCTGGGATGACGTAACTTTCTTCTAGAAGCTTCTCCATTGTATCATTTAATGACGTCACCTCCTGCTTCTAGAACTTTTGTATCGCACCCAAAATGCTTTAATGACATCACGTAATTGTTTCACGTATTACTGGAATCCTAAAATCTTTTTCATTCTGCTTTCTGAGACCAGTCGAGTTGGTTCTTCTCTCTCTCTCATTCCTAATTAGGAAGAGATTACTTTTAACGTAATTTTTGTGGTCACTTTTAACATTAACTTTTGAGATCTGAATTTAGCAAAGTTATTTAGTTCGTAACGGCACCTGGTAAAAGTGTGTATTGTGTGCAACAAAGTGATTTACAGAGGTTTTCAAAGTTGTGTAAGGTAACGTGAAATTTTACTTATTGATACCATGGTATGATAAGTTAGGAAGTTGTGGTATGATAAGTTAGGAAATTTTGAACAAGTGAAATCATTATTGATAAATCTCATGTTATTTTTGTGTGTTTTTCTTTACAATTTCTTTATATTTTCACATTTTTTATGTTTGTGATGTAACATTTATTTACATAGCATTGTAAATATTTCTTGGTAATTTAACATTGCATACTTAATTTAACATTGCATACTTAATTTAACATTGCATACGTAATTTAACATTGCATACTTAATTTAACATTGCATACTTGATTTCATTTATTGAAATTTTCTTTTAAATCTTGAGTAATTCTTGATAGTTTAAATTTTGCTTGATTAATTTAAATTCTGATAAAGTTTTTGTGAATTAATTTTGTTTCATAATTGAATTCAAGAATTAATTGAGTGTTGTATTTTTACAAGTAACAGTAAATTTTTCAGATTGTGAATTCTAATTAATTGTGAATTCTAATTATAAACTTTTTTAAAAATAAATTTTTGTATTTAACATTTTTAGAAAATAGTGTTTCATTTATTGACCATCAGTGAATAGGATTGATTGTGTGTGCATAAGGCAAAGTGATAAACATGTTTTGTTCTTTTAGTTTTGCTAAAGTGAATTAAGACATCAGTTAGAAATGGAGTGATGCCCTTTTACTCTAGAAGATTTCTAGTTTAATTTTTGATACCTCACACATATTCTGATGAACTTGGTTTGATTTTTCAGATTGATAAATAAGTTTTTCTTAAGGGATCACTGTTACCTTTAGAGTATTCAGTCGTAACAATTAATGTTATGAGAGTTCAGGTATCTGGCTGAAGTGAGATATATTTTTGAATCTTGAGATTAGTTGTGTAATAACCAGGTACTTGATACGCATCGTGACAATATATATATATATATATATATATATATATATATATATATATATAATATATATATATATATATATATATATATATATATATATATATATATATAATATTACGTTAAGGCCTCAGATATACATTACTTCTCTTAAGTACAGAAATATGGATATGGGGAGGAAGCAGCCATTAGGCATCGATGTTGCTCTAGGCATGCACAATATTGGGTTTGGGCAAGGAATACTGGAGATATGCCCACCATTACTGGTATCTGCAGTGTACAACAAACTGAAGAACTTTTTCCAGTACCGCCCATTAATAGTCTAAATTACATTTTAGTAAATTACATTGAAGTAATTTCTGCATTTTCCTCCTATTTCTATTTAGGCAGGTCCTAAATGCATCATTTTAAAAGTTTCTGTTGGTTGTCAGGTTATACAGCTCACCTGCGTCGAGTCTCAAAAAATTTATATGACAAAGGAATCTTTTCTAGCATGTAGCCAGTCTAAACAACTAACAACAGGAATTCTAGGACTGTTCCCTGAGCGTTATACGCTTTTTTGGTTTTACACTTAATATGACGTCATAATGGCTTTAGGTGTGTCAGTTTTGAACATACTTCAAAGTGCTTATATATTTGAGTCTTCATACCTGTTATTTCTTGCATGGGCCTTTATTATTGTTATGAAAATATCTATATCCTTCGCGAGAGGTTTGAGACTCGGACACTCAGCATCTCACGATGTTGGATGATAATGTAGGCGATATTTTGAGTCACATAATGCCACTCATACATTGTCGAAGTGTTAGAATTTCATTCATTTAAATTAAATGATAAGTAAGTATTCATAAATGTATTGACAAGTGATTAAGGTTAAAGTTAAAGTTAAAGTCCTCATGGGCCTCTGTAGGCTCATAGGGCAGGCTCTGATCTCTTGTTTCTTAGTCCGACAGCCAGTTGGGGACAGGTCCCAATGCCTATGACATGTGGCCAGTGTGTCGCTAGGCCCACTGTTTAACTCCCCAACCCGAGGGCTGGTACCTAAGTATAGAAAATAATGATTAGCATAACAATAAGATACCGCATGAATTAGTACATATATCCTAAGAATGATATATAACGTTTATGCAGTTTATAGAATGTGTCAGTAACATATGCTGTTGCAATGAAATTATAATAGCATTAGAATAAAAAAATTCACATAAACCAAAACACCAACAACTATGGCCGACAACCTTGGGAGAATGGGGCGGAATGGCCCTATGGGAGGACCTTTGATGGCCTCATTGCTGTATTTGATTGATGTTCTTTGTTTTGAAGTTTAATTATATTATATTAGCTATATTTAATTATAATTTATTTTGACCATGAACATCTTAGAACATAAGTTGTTCTGCAAATTGTACGATTAAGTAAATTGGTCCAAAAACTCAATGGGTTTGCTCTCTCCAAAATAGTTGATTTAATTCTATTGAATAATGCAATATTCTCTCGTGTGAATATATATTAATATTTGAAGCTAATCACTAAGAAACTTATGACCAGGTAAAACTTTTGTGATAAGAAAACTATAGAAAAAATGATTGAAGAAAACTGAAGAGCAGGAAATTCCCAAGTATAATTCCCGAGAACCGTTGTGTGGTTACTTCATTACATCTTCTAGGTGCAAAAAGGCATAAGAATATAGGAACCGAATCCTCAACTTATCGCTCTAAGTACGCTAACTAACAACTAAGGTATTTACTTCGCTTTACTTGTTTTACTACTGAAAAAAGTCTTTCATTAAACTGTTCCGAAAGTTCTAGAGAAGATTTTTAGCACCAGCGGCATTCCTTATCTGAAAGTTTTCCCCCCTTTAGTTCCTCAACTTAACTATATAAGAAACTTATCGCCTAATTAATATATATCTAATATTAAATCAATTAATTCTGAGTATTTTAAAGAAAAAACTCGTGGGGTTCATAGAAAAAAAAGGGATAATTTTTTGCCATTTGTAAAAATAATTCCCCTGAAATTATCAAGGTTTTTCAATTTTCATTTCTTATTTTAATAAGAACTACTTGTACAAGAAATAAGCATTCTTATTAAGAGAAGCTTTGTAAAACGTTAATGGTCGTTGTTAGCCCTCCATTCAATAACAATAAAACCTTATTCATTCACTAAGCTTCGAGCAGAAATTGTTTATTTATGAATGATATGAAAAACGACTTCATAACATCTTATAAACGCTAAACCAAACGATCGTTCAGCGTTAACACAACACACACACACACTTATTCCGTTCAGAGACTTATATATATATATATATATATATATATATATATACATAGCCATCTGCCCTTACAAACACATACATGCATATATATATACATACGTACACACACACACACACACATATATATACATAATATATATATATATATATATATATATATATATATATATATATATATATATATATATATATATATATATATATATATATATTAAGAATGGCTTGATGAAAGACTTCATGATTAGGAAAGTACCAGTCAGAGAAGGCGATCTTACTATCCATTCAGAGCCCCAGGATTACGTTAATCAACAGGAAAGCAAATGGGTGTTACAGACTAATACACACATAAACAAAGCCACAACATCTTCTTTGACACCTCACACGTCTTGAACTGTCGGACTTGTCCTCAAAAGAAAGGGAGAATGCAGTAATTCGTTACCGGGGTCTAAGAGATGTCAGGCAGGGCAGCCGACAAAGGATAACCGTAAATCAAAGTCCTTGAAGGCAAAAGTGCTTACCCCATATAAAAATGTGCAAAAAGACAAAACGATTAATATATATATATAGTATTGCTACTATAAATATATATATATATATATGATAAGAGAATTCTCAAACTTTGGCTCTTGCGTATATTAAGCGATGAGGTTTAGGAAAGTCCAGTTTTGCCTCTGGGTACTTAAGTCGGAAGCAAATGATTTGCAAACACGCCTTTTTGACGCTTGTGCCAAAAAGAGAAATGTAGTAATGGTCGAGACAGCGATTTCAAACAAAGGATAAGTAACTTTGATTTATCTATCTATTAACTATCCGTCAAACTGTCTATCAGTGTATTCTCAATTTGGCTTTTGCAAGCGTGAGGTTATCCAGTTTTGCTCTGGGGAGCTATATATATATATATCTCTCTCTCTCTCTCTCTCTCTCTCTATCTCTATATATATCTCTATATCTCTATATATATATATATATATATATATATATATATATATATATATATATATATATATATATATATATATATATATATATATATATATATATATATATATATATATATATAAAAAAGAAGTCAGATATCTAGCCACAAAAATTTCTAAATTCGGAAAAGTATATTCAATGAGAATTTTATTGCGTCTCATTTTATTTTCCAAAAATCAGTCAATGATAAGGATTTTACCCTTCAAAAAAGGAACAAGCAAATGTGAGGAGTGGTTGCAAACACTCGCAACCGTTTTCTTATGAACCTTAAAGAAATTAATTTTTAGAAGGCAACATGTATAAATGAAATTTATGTTTGAACAAGAAATAAAAAGCTACTTTAATTTTAAACTAAGGTATGAGTGACGATTTCCCCACTATAAATTAACTACATACAAGTAGATACAGAAAAACAAAAGTACTTATTATTGAAAATTGATGAATTCCGTTTTCAAGAGGTATCAAGGACATCGGTTTCGGGGCGTTTCAGCGGTCAAACCTTATGGTGACAGAAATGGAATTTATCTTTATTCACATCCATGAGAGATTTATCTGGGCATGATTGCTGGAGGATGTAGATGCAACGATTGCTGGCGCGTTAAAAAATTTTCTTTATTGATGAATACGTTGGATATATACAATGGGCTTGAAATAATTCTTGAATAGATTTTGTGTTGCTACCCATGATTAATGAGAAGAACCAGAACCTTGGGGCAGATCTTAACGATAGTTCTGGGAGACACTGCTAAAGCGGATTAAAAAACCAGAATGACAAAAGGAATTTTTTAAGGTTTGGTACCTTTAGCCTATACATTTTCTCCGCACCTACCAGTCATATCAGGGAGGTGAAACCTCCCGAGAGAATTATTAGGGTAAAGGACACCAGTTGCTCCAACACATGCGAGGATTTGCTTTTGCATATGATTCAAAGAAGGGCCAAGGGAATATTGGTGAAGACTTCTACTTAAAGAAATTAGACGTGGGAGTTAACTAAAGGCGTTTTGGAAACTTGCCTTCATGAAAAAGTATGGTTTCTTCTTGTGGAGATGTATTTGTCAAAATCGAGAGATAGGAAAACGTGGAGATTAAGCAAGATATGAATAAAAGTAGATAAAGAGATATGTGAAATGAATAACAGAAAATAGAACTGCAGCAAAACATTAGTGTCTTCCCCGCCTTAAAACACACACACACACATATATATATTTATGTAAGTGTGTGTGTGCGTGTGTGTGTGTGTGTGAGAGAGAGAGAGAGAGAAAGGGAGAGAGAGAGAGAGAGAGAGGGAGGGGGTGTAAAATACCCCCTGAAACACTGGGGAGCAAGTTAGAAAACTAGTAAAAGAAATCAAACTTTATTTAAAATAATTCAATAGATACTGTTTCAGAAAATGAGAAGACAAGGTAAAACATTATGACAAATGAAATAAAACGATGGAAAATATAAAACGCAATAGTTAAGACTCTAATAATAAAATAAAATCTATAAAACTCATATAATAAAACAGTAAATGATAGAATTCTTAATGTACGTTTTCTTATTGTAATCCCACACTGATGAAGAAGGGGGGAAAAAATAAATCGTTGATGCTAAACTGGATCTATATATCAACAAGTAAAAAATGCGCCGACGTTTCTTCGGCGCAATCGAGATTTCTGTACAGCGTATAATGCTGTATGGAGCTTTCATACAGCATGAAACTCTTAGCCGCGGCCCATGAAATTCACCCTCGGTCCAGTGGTGGCCTCAGCCATGGCCCACGAAATTCTTAGCTGCAGCCCATGAAACTCAGCCACGGTCCGGTGGTGGCTAACTTTAACCTTAAATAAAATAAAAACTACTGAGGCTAGAAGGCTGCAATTTGGATGTTTGATGATTGGAGGGTGGATGATCAACATATCAATTTGCAGCCCTCTAGCCTCAGTGTTTTTTAAGATCTGAGGACGGACAGGAGAAGTGAGGACGGACAGACAAATAGCCGTCAAAATAGTTTTCTTTTGAGAAAAATTATATTAAATTATTAAAGAATGAAAAAAGATGGCAAAACACGCGAACAGAAACACTACAAAATACAAGAAGAATGTTGATAACTACATGATACAATACATGGGAGGTAAAGACGGAAAATAAAGATAAAAATTACTGGATGAATGCCAAATAAATATAAAAAAATTACGAAATAAGTGCTACTAAAAGTATAAAACAACACTAAAGTGAACAGATGGATGAAGGTACCAAGAAAATCAGAAAAAATAGTCTATAATAAAAGAAAAGCGATCTGAAACATAAAACAAATGGATCACTATGAACCTCTGAAATACGGAAACAAAGCATAACTCAACAAATGACAAGGTAAACGGAAAATAAATGGATAAAAAACAGAATGAGGTGATTAGAAGAACGGATAACTCTGTCCAATGGCCGGGAAAACGATGTCGCTAACGGGTCGGAAAACCAACTGGAAAACTGGACTCCATTAGAAGACAAATAATCCTTCCTGAGGAAGGGAGTTTGTACGGGAGGAATGGGGATCAGTAAAGCTCCCTTTGGGGAAGGAGGGAGAGTCTACTGAATGCTTGTCCTTGGGGAACAAAATAGAGGAGAGAGCCGGAAAATAGAATATCAGATTCTGGGAATCGGATCACCCCTCCAAATAAGGTGCTTACATCCTTAGTAGTACCTTGAATGTACTGTATGTTAAATACTTGCGCCCGCAGGGTTATGGATTACGTCACCGAGGAAATCCCACTTTTAATTATGACACGATAGCATTCAATTTGACAAAGCACTGATTTCTCAACACTAAACTGCAACTGACAACAGTCGACTACAAGCTAGCTGCAGATTCCGTAGGCATATCGAATTTATTTTCTCGGTTGCGAGCTGCGATTGTTGCAAATTGCACCATGAGGACCAAAGACAGACAGTCAGGCAGACAACATACGTACAGATAATAAATGGAAAGGAGAAGGAAATGAGCAAAAACTATTTCACATATTAGCTGCATTTTGTCAACTTTCCAGAGTGGAAGAAGTTCTACGATAGATAGGCCTTCGACTAGAGGGACTTTGCAGAGACTGATGTATGAATGTTTTTGCCTTTTCATTGCAACGGGAAAATATTTTGAACGATTATTAGCTCGAGACAGATAAGATTTTTTGTGTATCTCTGAAAGCCCCAACGCTAAAAAGCAAAAAGTCTCCAAGTCGACCCAGATTACAAAATTTTGAAATATATATACATACATATATATATATATATATATATATATATATATATATATATATATATATATATATATATATATATATATATATATATATATATATATATATATATATATATATGTGTGTGTGTGTGTGTGTGTGTGTGTGTGTGTGTATGTTTGTGTGTGTGTGTGTGTGTGTGTTTGCAGACACAAAACCCACTAATGCAATAATCCTCTCATTAACAAAGTCTACGGTCACGTTAGCATTTTTGGCAGATAAATCAACGCATTAATCTGAGCCTAAGTTATTATTTTTGTCGTTGTTTTTGTATACCAACTTCAAAGGACCCGTAACATGTGAAAGCTTCCCTGTCAGAACCAGACGACAACAGATGTTTTGATGCACCCATTCAAAGCGCTGACCCACATCCAACTTCGTCACGTGAACGAAGCAGCAAACATCATCTTCACATATTTTACATGAAAGAAATGGCACCTTCTCTTGTTAGAACCAAGTAAACAACTGTTCATTGTTAGAATAAGCTATGGAAGCATCACAGACATTATGAATCTATTGATCTGTTTGGGGAATTGCTCAAAGAAATGTCTAATGAAATACATGATTTGAGTGTGGAAGTTTTCACTTAATAATAATAATAATAATAATAATAATAATAATAATAATAATAATAATAATAATAATAATAATAATAATGAGTGTATATTGCCCAGTGGATATAACAGTAATTATTATTTTATCGTTCGTAACGATAACTATAATTATTATATAGAACTGTTGCCAAATACTTTAAGTTCTACTACTACTGCTACTTATACCACTACCAATCATAATAATAGAAATATTAATAGTCCCTTCTGAATAAGTGAGATAAACTTATACAATAATAATTTCATTTGAATGTGTTCTGTCAGTCACCTATAGCTTTTCTAACGGTGTAGTAGGGCAGGCATAGCAGAAAGGCCGCGGATCCCTGGTGGTTTAGCGAAATGTTGCTTTATCATTATAATTTTCTTTTTATTATTACCTTGACTTAATTTTCAAAGCCACTACTACTGTCTTTCCCTCAGTGTCTGGTAATTCTGGAGATGTATTGGTCCTTGCTGGGTGTGTAGGCTGTTCTCAGTTGACCAGTTTAGGTCTGGTGATAATTTTTATAGGCACATAATTTTCTAAATTGATTTTACATGTTCATACTGTTCCTTTTATTGTTTTGATTAAATTTGCAAATATTTTTTTGTACTTGATCTGTATGTTATTACTTCTTTCTGGCAATATTGAACAGAATCCTGGTCCACGGAATCGATTACGGAAATGTCGTTTTTACATGTCAGTGTCTTTGAATTATATAAGAATAAAAACGACTTGGATGTTTCTACCATCAGTTTTGATATTCTATTTTGTTCTGAAACTATTGTGTCTGATTTGTGGCATATTCATGTATTGCTGACCCGATGGTTTGAGAAGACCATCTGACTCAAGTTTAATGCCATTCTAAGGGCCCGTAAAATGGCTTTGTATAGTACAGAGGGTTTCTCCACATCTCAAAATCCACTGTATGAATATGTACTTCACGAAAGAGTTTTTTAAAGTCTGTGAAAAACTAACAATTCTTCATGTGTTTGCTAGCTATAGGAACCCAGATTTTGATGAATCTATTTATGACAGCTTGCTTACCAAAATGGCAGCAGTTCAAGAAACTGACTCCAACGCTTGTTTAATTTTCGTTGGTGATCAAGAGTCTCATCACACTGAATGACCGAGCTCAGGTAATGCCACAGCTAATCATGGTGTCGCTTCTTTAGACTGTATCATTATTCCCGGTTGTGAGCAGTTAATAAATGAATTCATACACAAAGCAAAATGTACAGAACGATTGCTTGTATGTTCTGTGTTTGGAGAGAGAGAGAGAGAGAGAGAGAGAGAGAGAGAGAGAGAGAGAGAGAAATTCTTAACAGATTGCAGTTAATTCTAAATTAGTTTGACCTTGTTTCATGACCATCATTTGCTTCTAAATAGCCTTAAAATTGAATATGATATTTGGCTTCGTAATTGCTTTGGTCAGTAGAAGAGATTTGTCTTAGATATCAATTGCTCTTTTTTATTACTGATCTTATACCAACACGGGTTTTAATTCTTCAGGTAGTATGTAAACATCAGTTAATAATCGAAATTTGGAGAAAGCACTGTGTGGGGAAGAGAAAAACGAACATCGTTTGGCGTTATTCCCCCTGTCAAGTGGGATCCATACCAATTCAAAGTGCTGTAAATGGTTTTGAAAAGTGCGAGGACCGAAATTCCCTAGCCAGGTACGTTAGACATCATAACTTGCACAGCATGAGTAGTCTATTCGATGGAGTCACAGGCGAATTGGTAGCAGCAATTACTACTTTTTTCGGACAGAGGTGTCCGCCCAACTGAAAAACGTACGGTCATGAATGGGTGTGATCAGTTGTGCTACATAATGATAATCTGAACACCACCACAAACCAGTAGCTTTAATCTGCTTTAATTTGTCATCGTCAAAATCATTGTTCCACGACGAATCTAGGTACAAATGTCACAGGTTAAAAAGTTGCAGGAAAACAAGTTACAGGAAAAAAAGTCACATTGATCTTTCAGGAAAAAACCCGGTGTGTATCAATGTATCACCTTTGCGGATTGATCTTTTGGGGATTACTAGAAAACATAAACAAAAGATGAACCCTCAAAGAAATATTGGGTTTTCCCTGTGAACCGTCCACCATAAATTAATGTGACTTTTTTCCTGTCACTTTTTTCCTAGGGAGCTGATTTCCGAAGACATCTGCATTTAATAAAGGTGATGAGATTATACACTGGCAAGGAGCGTTTTCTTGGCTGCTCGAAAATTTCCTTTAGAATTTCGATATACTTACACTGGCACCTGCAAGAAATACTAAGGAGAAAAGAGAGAGAGAAATTCAAACATTTAAAGCCTCTTAAAAATTAAAAAGACCTTTTCCCTTTCTATATACAGTGCTCAAGAGAAGGAAAAGCATTTCAAAACCCATCTACTAATATCCATTTTACTAAAATCCCGTTGCAAGAGTATCTAGCAAACCTCCAGTTGTTTAGAAAATCTAAACAAAACTTACACTAAAAAAATGCAAATGGAAGGAGCGCAATGAACCAAAGCAATCCTGTCCATTTGACTGGACGGTCACGGACACTGATTTTTCTCTGTTCTTTGTACCATAAGACATAGTTGATCATGAACAACCCTGAAGGATAAAAAAGTGCCGTAGATGGCCAACTGATTCCCACATCTACAACAAAAGTAAAGAATAAATATTTAAGGTACTAACCTTAGTAACATGTAGAAACAGAATGAAAAAAGTTAATGTAATACTCGTATGTACAGAATAAAACAATATAATATGTTCTAAAAAAAAAAAATTTTTGAGTAACTTAATAAAGCTACATGAAGATACGGTGAAACAACCACCCACCATTTAGTTCAAAGACCTTTGGTTTCTGAAACATTTCAATATAATAGCTTTAAACAGGAACATTGGAGGTATTATGAAAGACTCCCAATGTAAATTTAAAGAACCTTTTCAACTGAAGACATGGGACACGAACATAATAAAAATATTTATATTTCCAAAAGGCAAGTCATACTAATAGAGGTTCAAAAAAAATGACTACCCATCATTTAGTTCTAAATTGTACTATATTTGTATTTGTTTTTAGTTTTATCAGTAGTCGAATCAGTAAAATTGTACACTGGTATTAACTATGGAATGACAAACTAATGTAGATTTTATTTTTAGAAACTTCGACTCATCATCCCTTATATTCAAACAGCTACGCTTAGTTTATCAGATCATGGCACCTATCCAATAACCACATTGTGTGTTTCCCTGAAGTCCATTTAGAGATACATTTTTCAGTGCTTACCATTATGTTCAGTAGTCATACTTCCATGCTGTTAAATATGTCACACTTCCATGCTATTAAATATCTCAGCTCAAAGTAAAGATTTACTCAAAACTAATTAAAAACAGGAATTAAGAAGTAACATAATTTTCAAATATTGATAACAAGTACATAAAAGAGCACAAGTGTTTTATTTGCAATAACCCAGCTTAAGCTTTTACTTCGATTACTTATTAAAAATGGCTACTGGTAGAGGTAAGAACGTTCATATTTAAATATGCATCATTTATAACAATTTCAAATTTCAAATAACTAATTACACAGGTTAATCATCGAATAAGTGAAGCTTAATGATAAAACAATCATCAGTGCCAGTCTCTATCAGTGGCAGTCTCCATCAGTGCCAGTCATATGGATACGGTAGTTGTTTTTAGTTTAAGTTTTTCACCAGTGTCCTATTTCTCACAAGATAAACTTCAAGTTATCCCGGCCCCATAAAGTTCGGATTCACTAGTACCTGTACCTGGAAGTATTTTAGTGATTAGAACGGTATTATGACCAAATAAAATTTCCAATGCAAGAATTACTGTGCATAATTTAAGAACAGATTAAAAACCCATGGTTTTACATCAGTGTCACTTGGCATAAAAGTTGTCAAAGAATAGAATATTGACCTCCACGGAACATTTCAAAATTCCATTACTTTGTAAACTGGAGACTAATCCACAATGCTTCATTACGAACAAAATCTTGTGGACTTATCAGATCCTCATAGGGATTCAACTTGTAGTACAGAAATGGATGACCCCTGACCCACTAAGTGAATTAAACGCGTCTTCAGTGACCACAACGATATCGATCAAGTATACGGGGACAAGTATTTAATATTACAAGGAACACTTTCAAAAACTATTAACTGTATCCCATAAATGACAAGCAAGATTGCGACAATCAGCGAATGGGGAAGGTGGCCAAGTCTGAGTAACGCAGTTGAAACGAACACAGACGCAGTGAAGAACTTGGAATTATCAAAGATTATTTTTATTAAAATTAGCATTTAAACCAGTAACTCGTACATATAAACGATGTAGAGCTATAACCTCGAGCACTGAATAACAAGCTAAATTAAAATATTGAACAACAATACTAAAATCTTAAGTGAAACCACTTATATAACAAAATCAAAACTTACCATCAGCAGCGATAATAAAGCCTTCATGGCTTTAACTCCCGAACTTCACCGTAGGATATATCACAGTTCCACAAACGTACGTACACCTTTAATACAGCAAGCTGAGAATTTCTTCTCTACCGTCAACAGAGAATCGTCTTATACACCGTCCAAGTTCCTTAGTCATACAGAACAAAGAAAACTCTAGACCTTTGTCGACTTTGAAGCGGTAAGTGAACTTTCGTCTGGTGTGGTTTACTGAAGTAAGGATCATTTAGGAGAGTCAAACAAGGATCATTTAGAAGTGAGACGACACGTGTCTTCCTTTTTTGTGTGTGTGTGCGTGTGTGTGTGTTGCAACTGAATGGACTTTACCGACGTTTTATCGCCGGATATTTGATTATTTCTTTTAATACTTCCCAGTTCTTCGATAATATTGAAACAATAGAGAAAATTATTTAATTACCGAAAAAAAGAGTGAAAAATTTAGGTGTATAGCATCAATGAAAACGTAAAAATATCTTTTTAAAGCTTTTTACAGAACTGAATATACTGGAGGATGGGCACATCTTCTGTTATTCTTTGTTTTCTTTATTCTTGCTTACTTACCGAAGTTTCTAATCTGGTCCCAGTTTGCCGGAGGAATTCTGTGGGACCCGCAGATTCGTTGGCATCATCATACGTTAGAAAAGACATTCAAAGAATCGTATGGGGGTTCTCTGTATTAACTGTCAAATCCACACTATTATCACACTCCGAGAATAAGTCTTTCATTTTTTTCCGGAAAGACTCTCTTTTCAGTCCTTTCGATATCAGTCTCGGAGCAGCAAATCTGATGGCTCTAAAATCAACATTTTAAGTCATCTTGGCTCAGGTAATTTGATACCGTCTGTAGGTGGTTTTGTGTTGATTCGTTACTTAAGCGTAAAAGGCTGTGTCTCACCAAGAACATCTCGACTCCATTAATGACAGGAGTAAACGGTGCTTCAAGGCATCAATTTTCTCTGCAATCTAAGGAAAAAGGACATCCAAAAGTTGCTTTGCAGTCTAAACAAAAGAAACTAGGGTTAAGTAATATTCTCCATTATAAATAGCGTGTTGAAAAAAAGAAGCTTGTTGAGAATAATGCAACAGATAAAAAGGAAGATACTGCCTTCCATGTAAGTGCTAACATATGGAAAATGGGAGTTCTTCAAGAAATGAATATATCTCTGCGTCTGCATTAAGAAATCCAAATTACATAACAAATTTTTATTATGCATAGAATAAGGACTATGCCGCAGACTTTCAAAACGCCATTAGGTCATAGAGGAGTCAAAACAGAAATAGTATCCATAGGGTAGTTCAAGTGGTTTTTCAATTCCCTTCACGGAACATTTTCACAATTAAAAATTTTCCTAATAAAGAATTTTAATGAAAGGGAACAATTCAGAATTTGTTTACACCTGTGCCATATTTTATTTAATAACTTGTTTCTCCTCTCAAATAGACTTATCCCCTCAAACCATTTCCGTTGGTTTGTGTGTTGGGAAAGTCTACGAATAGCCTGGCCATGGGTTTGCAGCCCATACCCTAGTTTTTATATATATATATATATATATATATATATATATATATATATATATATATATATATATATATATATATATATATATATATATATATATGTGTGTGTGTGTGTGTGTGTGTGTGTGTGTGTGTGTGTGTGTGTATATGTGTTACATATGTATAGTTATTATGGTGAGATAATAAATGATGTCCTCATCAGTGTAAGGAATGGACAACATTTAACACTAGAACGATCGAGGGGTCATTTTGACAGCAATTTCACTTTCAAATGTACGTAATTTCCGTAATTTTTCCCAAACGTCATTCTTCTTGACTTTTTCTAATTCACCACGATGGATATTGAGCTACATGAAAATTGAAATTAGCTCATTGCTCTACGTCGTATATATGGCCCAGTATATTTTCAACAACTGAACGGTCAGTTTAACTGCTAGTCGGTATGGGGTTATGTTGTTTCTTACTACGTGGCAATATACACACATTTTGTGACTCTTTATCAATTATATGATAAATTGATAATTAATCATTAAGTCACTGCCGAGGGTAAATACAGTAAATATGTCCTCAAAACGCTCTCTCTCTTTCAGACAACGAAATTCTAACTTTGTTGACTACAATATCATCCTCTGATCCCGAGGGTGATCTAATATCCGACGAAGAGGAAGAATATATTCCAAATGCTGCAAGCTCACCCGTGTCTGATGAAGAAACCGATGATGATAAAGATGACGCAATACCAAGTGGATATACTTGTGTTAAAAAAGAAAATGAAGTAGATGCGGAAAGGTCTGGGAATATCTGCTCCATTTTGACAGGCGAGGATGGAACACAGTGTGAAATTATTGGACAAAATGATATCGACACCGGTAGAGTTGCGACACAAAATATTCTTCGAGATTCGCCTGGACCTACATCGTTTGCCAAACGTGAAACTGTTCAAGGAAAAGTTCTTAGTGCTTTTAGATTACTCATAGGCGACTACATTATCAAACACACAGAAAAGTGTACTTTAATTGAAGATCACTTGAAATTGAAAAATTATTCTTGGAGCATATCATCAGAATAGGTGTATGCGACAATAGGAGTTATGTATGCCCGAGGAATTCTCGCTAAAGGACAGCAAGTAGAGCATCTTTGGTCAAAAACATGGAACCTCCATTATTCCAACTAAAAATTTCAAGACAACGTTCCAAAGAAATTATGAGATTTCTTAGATTTGATGTCAGATCAACAAGATCCACTTGACTACAAACTGATCGATTTGCGTTGATGTCTGAAGTTTGTGGCAGATTTTTCAAACACTGTATTGCTTGTTATAAACCACACGAAAACATAACCGTGGATGAGCAATTATTCCCAACGAAATGTAGGTGCCCATTCATACAGTATATTGCCAGCAAGCCTGACAAGTTTGGTATTAAATTTTGGTTAGCGGCTGATGTAAAATCAAAATACATGCTCAATGGATTTCCATATCTTGGTAAGACCACGGGTCGTCCTGCAAATCAACAACTCTCCGAATATGTTGTTCTGAAGCTAACAGAACCATAAAAAGGAAAAGGAAGGAATGTGGCGAAGGACAATTTTTCACTTCAACAGAACAGGCGGAAAAACTACAAGCTAAAAATACGAGTCTTGTGGGAACGGCAAATCCTTCGAAGGGAGATTCCAACATACATAAGAAATTTCCGTGACAACCTGTACAGCACACAAGTACTGAAAAATAATAAATGCACTTTGACAGCGTATCAGTGTAAGCCAAACAAAAGTGTGCTCATACTTAGTAGCGTTCACAGAACTGCAGACACTGGAAATGATGCAAAGAAAACTCCTGAAACTGTAAATTACGATCATTCTTCGAAGTACGGAGTTGACACAGTAAAGTAGATCAAATGGGTCGGTTTTACAGCACTAAAGCAGCTTCACGAAGATGGCTAATCCAAGTATTTTGCAATATGCTTGATCTAGCAGGCATCGATGCACCAGTTCTTCAGAAGAAAGTTTCGGGTTAAAAACTCTCCCGTGACAATTAAGTTAGCCAAATAACCTCTGGAAACATTCAAAAATAAAAGTGAAGGTAATATTGATGCTGAAGCAGAAGTTTTCATAATTACTAAGCAAAGCAAACAGTGCCAAATAGGATATTGCAATGGGAATAAAATGTAAGACATGTGCCACCAATGCAAGAGATCTGAATGCGGCAAATGAACAAGCAAGTTGTTCATGAAATTCCACTGAAAAAATATACTTGAAAAATTTGACATTGCTCCTAGAGTAGAAAGTAAGGAAATTTAAGCTGAAAGTGCATAATCGCACAAGTATATTTCATTGTCTGTTTTTCAATCCTTTGTTTTTAATGTAAAAACTATTTTTTTTTTTGATAAACACTCAATAAAATGCATGTTACGCTACAGTACTCAAATACAGGCTGTGTTGTAATGAATCTCATTTCAGACGTTATTTCAATACCCTAATAGGTATAAATGTAAGTCTACCAATAGACCTTCGCTATACTGACAATGACGACTATGTACAGAAACCTGACTGCAGTCATTGGACAGTGGCGTCGTTCCAAGTCCAGTTTAGGAAAGGACTGCTGTACTATTGTGTTCAATCCCAAGCTTGTCATCCCTTACAATGTCTTTCTTACTTCAGTGCAGCAAATAATATTTCAACGTAGCGCATGATAATATTTCATCTATTTCAGTTTTGATGAAAATTGTGTAAGTTTTTTGTGCGATAATTGCGGAATGTTATATGACTGCTCATGTTAAAAACATTATTTATCTCCTTACTACGAATAATTATGCACCAATGAATAGGATGCTTCAGTAAGCGAAAATGTAGACTCTTTTACAATGTAAATAAATGCGCGGTCATTTTCACCGTTCTATCGTTCTAGCTGGGTACCACCGGTGGTCGTTCTAGGGCCAAGCAGCTGAAATTAAATGAAAATAAAACTGAGTTCATGTTGGTAGGAAGGAAAAATGAAATAGGAAACCCTGGTGGTTTTCGGCTTAATATAAACAGAAATATAGTTTCAATTGCTGACAAAGTACGTGACTTGGGTGTGCTACTAGACTGTTATTTGTCTCTGAGTGCTCAAATGAAAAATGTTGTAAGGGTTACTGCACATCATCTTAGCAATAGTATTTCCTTTGTTAAAAAAATATATTGGAGTGTTCCATAAAAATCTTTTGATTAATTGTGTCCTAAACTGGGTGAGCAACTGCAGAAAATACTCTGCCTGAGATACAACTAAATACTAAATAGACAGCCAAGACTTATAAAGGGTGTTACACCGCTTGACAGGACTTAACCTGTATCGTTTGAGTTGCACTGGTTCCCCATCAAATTAGAATAATGTGTAAAATATATGAAATGATTCATCAAGCTGTCTTGACTGGGTGCCCAAAATATTTGAATGACTCACTGCATATAGTACATCCAATGCATGGAGGCAACACAAGAATAGGAACAGATGGACTAAGTTATTTGAGCCAAAATGCAATTCAAAAGTAGGCATTAGAAACTATACAATAAGCTCCCACTTGGCATCAGAAAAACTGAAAATATCAAGTCGTTAAGAAAAAATTAAAGACTTGACTTTTTCTGAGAGCGATGGCAGTGTGGATTTGACAATTAATAGGGAGTACGCAATCCAATGAATTTCGATGGAGTGAGACCTTACGAAAAAAGAGTAAACAGTAATATTTTTTTTTATTGTATGGCAATAAGTAATACACCGAAGAATATTCATTCTCAGGTTCGGTAAATCATTGATAAAAATTTTCTGTAATACAAGAACCGAAAGAATATTCATTCTCATCAACAAATTCTTTGGTTCGGTAAATCATTGATAAAAATTTTCTTATGTTATGACACATCAAAAGAATTTCTAATTTGAGGTCACTACTCTAAAAGAACCGAGAAGATCATAAAACCCAAAAGAAGAATCATTTTAAAAAGTAAAAACAATTAATAAAAATAAAAAAATAAAAATAAAAAAAAAAAAATTTATGCGTATGAAAACTTTTAAAGACAAATCAACAAAAAAGAATTGTTTCGAAAAAAGTTTTTCAATTTAAAAAACAAAACCAAGGATGGTTCATTTTACCCAAATACCCGTACCCTTCCGTTCATGGACCGTCCAGGTTTGAAGACCGGTGAATATTGCAAAAAAATACTTAGAATTGATATTTCCCTAAACTGATGGGTTGCCATGACAACAGCCTTGCCCACAGCAAAAATATTCATCAAAAATGGGCTTTTAGTACTCGGCAAGCAAATCCTCCAGTTAACTTTCGACTTTGGACTTTGTAGTAAGGTATCCTAGTGCTATCCTGTTCGTTTTTTGGCCTGTTCCTCGCCACCTGAGTAGCCAGAAAGAATTCCGTACCGTTTGATCTTGCTATTTGTTGCGCGGGAGATGGTCTGTTTAATTTTTGCGAATCTCCCAGGCTCAGTAAAAGCTAAGTTTCTTTACGTTCATTTTATACTTTTGTTAACATTTAAGATTTTCTTTACTTCAGTTTGGTTTTTCCCATCTCGAGAGTTCATTGGGTTTAGTTATTGGCGTAATAGCTTGATGCAATAGGCTTATTTTTATTTTTTGGCCAAAGATTTTTATACCATAAATCGTTAAATTTTGATTTAAAGTTTGATTAGTCTGATTTGATATTTTAAGTATTTCATGTCATGTTTTTCCTTAAAATTCTTCTGTACAGAAGATATTGAAATATACTTACTACAATTTACATATACTTGCTGCAGTTTGTGGAAATCATTGAATATTTGCTTATAAAAATTTTTAGTCCTTCTTTAAGCTTTAGTTATCATATAGCATTGCTTTATCCCATTTTTCGATTCTAGACTATAAAACTGTAGTAGGTTTAATTTATTTCTGCAGTGCAAATGTAGCTTTCAGTGCCAAGAGATCTGATGGTCCGTGAAGTTTAGTATTAATTTACAATGCACTTGAGAATGAGGAATGCCTGTTAGGATCTTGTTACTTTCGTGTAAAGCCTTCCCTTTTTTATAGCTTTATGGCTACCTTGTATCATGTAAAGATACGACTAGTTATGTTAATATTTTATTATAAATCCATATACAGCTACTACTCTAATTTTAAACTACTTCCAGATTTGTGACATTTATACCATTTCATGAAGCAAAAGCAAACTACACTTGAGAAATAAGGTAAATTCTCCAGCCAGAAAGTTTCCTAAACTACAAACTGACTACTCGCCATGTTTGGCTTAAAAGCCAGGTGAAGTATGTCATCTGTACAAAGGTTTTCAAAGTTTTCAAAGTTAATTCGTATGTTAACTTTTTTTACCTCCACCCCTACATGGGCGGTGCCCCTGTAGGGGTGGAGGCCCCCCCCCCACCTCATGCCCTTCGTACTAATAAATTTTCCTTTCAGGTGGTAGTTGCATCAGTCTAGCTATTTTTTAGAATGAACTTACATTGACATTAGATTTTTAGAGATATTAAGTAACGTAGCTTTTATATTTATCGCTTAAGAATTCTAGAATTTTGCAGTTATTAGTGAAGACCTTCAGTTATTTTACAATTTTTATAATAGTACAATAGTTAACGTAATTTTCTAAATGTTTCTTGAGATTTTAGTAATATTTTTATGATTTAAGATCACTAGTTCCAAACTCTATAATGTGCGTTTTAATTCTGCGTCATAAGGTTTTACTTTTAGAAAGAAAATAGGTTTTAGTAATATATTGTTTTAAAAACTTAAGACTAAATTTCTTTTAATTTAAACATTTTTATTTTTAACATTTGAAATTTTACCGCAAGTTAACAGCTGCTGTTAGTTTAAAGCTTAAACGAAACTCGTGCTAAACATACAGTGAACAGGCCTATGTTTACCTTAGTACAATAGACAGACACACTGTTTTATATATTCAGCGAGTGATGCCAGAACGTGCTATGCTCTTAAACTTGGTAAATTGACCTTTTGTCATTTTGCTCGGAGGCTCTAAACGTCGTGACGTTTGATGTGGTCGTTTCTCTGGCTGGTCATTCAGTTGTTTGCTCTTTTTTTGTGCCTCCCGTTCCATGGTTTGCTAACGCTTCTATTTTTTTTTTTTTTTTGTCAAAGGTTTTTTGAGCGGTTGGTTCGTCTGTGCAGAAGCAAATTAGCATTTATCATGAAGGCTTCAGTTCATTTTAAGTTAATGAAACTTATATTTTACTGACTAAAATTGTCTTGTGTAATTTATTTGTAATAAGTACAAACAACATTTCTGCCGTAGTTTTTTTTTTTTTTTTTTTTGCCAGGCTGTGGTTTGGAATGGTTGAGACAGTTATTCGAGAACTTCCGTGTTCGTTGCTTTTGCTACGCAATAGATTTCAATGAGGTGAGACAGGAGCTTGGTGTTACTGATATACTGCACTTTATGCCAAAATTGTCTGCTGCGGTTAAAAAGTGTAATTAGTTGATTGATTTTTCAAAGATCCAATATAAATATGAACATCCTTACCTTGGCTAATAGAAACTGCATACTTAAGTTTTCTTGCCATAACAAAATGAATTATGTAAAGAACTTGAGCAGCTTATCTTGACGGGTGGAGTCTTAAAATCCACAGGGTTTTACAATTCCGGTATAAAGTGGCTTAATGTAACCTAAAGACCATAGGTAAAGCCTAATGTTCCTTCAGTTGGTAATATTTAAGGCAGTATTTATTAAGCAAATAGTTATGGTGTAATACTTGAAATTCATGTTATGTAACAAGTATTTCGTCTGGTAAAACTTAAGGTAAATTGCCCGGGCAAATGACTTGTCTTCCGGAATCGGAAACTGGTGGATTAAGAATTGTTGAATGAAATCCTGAAAGCCCGTAAATGGTAACAAATATAGTCATAGTAACTGAAGACAAAGCACTCGTGAAGCCTTAATATCAAGCAACCTAAACCTAACTTACCGTATCTGTCTGAGGACTTGATCCACACCCTAAACAATCTATGACAATGCATTTCCATACGGAGACGTATCAGTCATAGATTAACCTGTGAAGCAACTTTTCGAGGTAGTTTTATACTGAGCAATAAATATCTCAGTCGGTTGTTAGTCTTAATAAATCGCTGCTAAAATGTCCAGCTAAACTAAATGAAAGGAACTGAGGACTCGTTCTTATTTTAGAGCAATAAAATAGAAATGAGTGAAATCTAGGGGTTGAGTAATCTTCACTAATGAGTGCCACACCATATGATAGGAGGGCGGCTCCTTTCCTATGGCATTACAACTCAAATATTGGCTTACATTCCCTGGTTATATTTTATAAGCCTCTATGACCATCTGACACAAATAAACCAGACCCTATGGTTTGATACGGTAGTACGTGAGATTGATAGAATGAAACTGAAAGAGCACTAAATACAATTTACTTAAAGCTTTAAGAGCTTTTTTTTTACAGTTTAGAAATTAGTAAAAACTATAAGTTGACTTTCAAACTGCTAGGAGAAATATTACAATTATCATGGATTACGAGATTATGCGGTTTGTTTTTTTCAGAAGTACGATTTCTTGAACCGATAATGCTGTTATGACATATGTACCTTATTCCAGTTAAGCTGAATTCGTATCGTTGTGAATGTATCTTTTATCACTGATTTTTTGCAATAGTAGATACTTTTGTACATTAATCCTGAATCCTTAAAAATTTAAATTTTTATCAAATGTATTGGTAAGTTTTTTCTATCAAACGAGATAGGCTTTCACCTACGCTTTGGTGATATTTTCGTTTATAGAGCGTAATAACGATTTTTGTAGATAACAAACGTTCATCTTTTTAAACGGAGTGGAAGATAAAATTAAGGAAACTTTGCAAGTGCACAGTTGACTTCCATCCATGTTGATGCCATAACACCACTGGAATTTTTAAGGACTGTTTTTTACGACTACTGTTAAGTAGCAGCAAAAATTATTCCAGAACCTTCTGAACTCTGACCCGGCTTTGGGGCAGTTCTCGCGTTATTCCATGATGACGATAAACAGCCACAAGGAATAGGAGCACATGCTTCTGTTTGATCTGTTTTAATATAGTAACTGCCAGCTATGTTTAAATTAGTTTAGTCAGCTATATCATTAAAACGGATAAGCTTACAGCCATCACTAACTTAACGCAGATGTCTTTCATACAGCAAGAATATAATTATGAACAGTAACGTTAACGTCTAGCTAAGACTGAACAGTCTTCCTCGCAATAACGGCGATGAATGAGCAATTTTCCTATTCCTTAATTTTTAATACTGTACAAATGCACTACCATTTCCATATATAATATGATTATATGCTGGCCTAAGAAGGAAAGGGAAGATTCTAAATACAGGTTTTGATAATCGGAGTGCCTTTGATGTATGACAGCTGCTGGGAGAAAGGGCGCTGGTGACTGGTACAATGCATGTACATACGCTACCGGGGTCTAAGCGATGACAGGCAGGGCAGCCGATCGAGACTACAAGGTCTACCCCAAACCCAAATCAAAGTCCTTTAAAAAGAAGGCTTCGTGCTTACCCCATACAAATGGGAAAAAAGCACGTTAAAAGAAGAAGTGTATTATTTGCTTATTACCCAAATATCATAGTCTTAGCTCTTTATAGCACAAAATAGCACAAAGTTCATTAACATACCAGAAGAAAAATGCTGAAACGTTCAAGTGCCAACAATGATAAAATGGTTTGTGCTGTTACTGCAACACCGTCAGATACCCGATTGGTGAGGGGATTAGCCAAATCTACACAGCAGAGGATATTGACAGACTGGGGCATCATCTAAAACGTACTGCACTCGCTCCCTTATGTCATGCTACTTAAACCAAGCTTTACTGTTCCAAACATTTTGTTAGGAAATGAGCTGAGGTGAATGGAATAAGAAATGAAATGATGAATCATAATTTCGATGGAAATGTCACGTATATTCTGAATTCCATTTTGAAAAAAGGTTATTTTTAATGAAAACTCCACTTTATGGGGGCCGATACAACACTAAAGAAATTAGCAAGTTATTTGGGTATTTTTGCACTGTTCAGCTTCAGTTCCCTCTTTTTTTTTTTTTATTCTAGTTTAATCATTATTCCAGTAAACCTTATCTGTACGTGCACGCACGTGTGCGTGTCTCTCATTCTGTTAAGTTTCATGTATCTTTTTGTAATTTGATTCTCGTTCAGTGGTTATAGAATGATCATTCTTATCTGGGATATCTAAGTCACAGAAATACGTTGGCAGTAGGTTTGCGTCAATGTCATTAAAATCCCAGGTGGTTTTGTAATACCTAGAGAACAGAAACCCAAATGAACCTTAGTTAGCAAGCAACTTGAAAGGGAGATGAAAGACGCTGTTGGCCGCCTTTAGTGTCATGTTGATTAAGCGCCAAGTCAATAATTGGCTAATTTATCCTCCAATGCAGATGTCTTTCGCCTTAGTTGCCAAGCAAGACTACAAGGCCATAGGGGGATAAAGCCGCCTAGTGATGTAAATTAAGAACCTAACTATAATTAGTTCAAATTAACATAAAAGATATTCAGAAAGTTGTGTAATAAAATGTGCACATTGTGTTGTAACGTTAAAACTAAACTAACACTCTAATAATGATATTTTTTTAAATTGAAATCATATGGAAATGTATACACATCAAAAGATAACGAAAAACAAATGATTTTGTTTTGTCCAAAATTGTACATAGTTGTCTTGAATGCAGCTGTGAAAGATTACTCTGTGTAACTATAAATGAAATTAACAGATTATTCATAAAAAATTCAGATAAAAATGAGATCTTTCTTTAGGTGGACACTATAAAAGTTCGTAAGATAAATAGGAACTGATAACCAACGAGATCGTATTCTCGTTTAATGACAAAGTTATTGAAGTTTTTATTAAATTTTCTGTACTATAAGATACTAGCATATCAATTACTCCCGTGGATAATTGCCCCCCTGGACAATTACCCCGAGGACAACAACCCCCAAGGACAATTACCCCCAAGGACAATTAACACCCGGTATTATATTCTGTTTGGAGAAAAGGATAACTTGTATATTTAACAAGGAAATTTTTTTTCGTAAAATGTCACTAAATGCCATAATACCTATAACGACTTAACAATCGTTACACTAGTAATTGCTTTTGAACACATTTCTTAAAAATATTTAAATTTTTTAGTATCTTGAAATTCATTTAAGTCTTTCTTTGTCAATTTTTGTC
>NC_089794.1:6582330-6587330 GCF_040412425.1 Macrobrachium rosenbergii | reverse complement strand
CATGCGCAGCGGCTCATACAGCATTATACCGAGACCACTGAAGATAGATGTATTTTCGGTGGCCTTGATTATACGATGTACAGAAAACTTTACTGCGCCGAAGAAACTTCGGCGCATTTTTTACTTGTATTCCCTGTAACTTCAACTTTGGACGACTCTTGTAAATCTATAATTATATACATTATACATATCTCCTCTTCTTTGATGGACTTTTCTTTTATATCTGTTAATTTACTGACAACTTCCTCGTAATTATCCCCAAAAATACTCAACTGATCTTATGCGCTCTGTTTCTCATATATCTATTTACATAGTTGATGAGTTGTAGATAGACATTAGAACTTTTAAAAGATATTTGTTTACTTTAACTTTTTTTCTCCATTTTTCATCCTCTGTATTTTCATTTTTCCGGATTCAACTGAGTTTTGAATCTTATAGCACAGTTTTATTATTTTTTTTTTTTTGCCCCATCAACTCTCCCCTATACGAATATGGGACACAGTTAACAGAAGGTTTATAAAAAGCCATTCATTCTGGACAGGAAGAGAGCATCACGGCAGAGGAAAAAGAATAACAGAGAAACAGAAGTTATTAAATATTCTTCCCTGACAAGGACTTGAATCTTTGGCACCACACCAATGTTGCCCTGTGGATTGCCAGTGCCAGTCACTCATGTGCCAACGAAATCCTTTAGGGTATTGTGTCAAGGAGTGTTATAGAAAAGTGACAGAATGCACGGACGGACAGATCAACCGATAGAGAGAGAGAGAGAGAGAGAGAGAGAGAGAGAGAGAGAGAGAGAGAGAGAGAGAGAGAGATGTAAATAGTCAAATAACATATAAATTATAAAAGTAATTGTCACACTTTTAAAGATAAGAACAGTACGCAACGAGTGATCATTCAACGTAAATAGATTCTGTTCGTAATCCATCTCTTCTGATACACGTTATTATATCTGGAAATATTTTTCGCCTATGAATAAAACTTTGAACAATACTTATCGGACAAAAAAGTAAATAACATGCACGCTGCATCACCTAAGGAGCAGGTGTCGTCATTCCAGCGTCTACTGTTGGCGTTTTCTGCAATGAAATAATCTTAGTGGATGCTAATGCAGTTCTGGAATTTGTTAAAATTAAAAGAATATTAACTTAAAATATAGAATGAGGGATTGGTCGCGTTCATTGTCACTCAGCTGAGTAAAATGCCTGATGATAAAAAGAAAAAGAAAAATGTTAGGGCGAAGAATGTGGTTTAGTACTGAAGTGAGCGAGCGACCTGCTTCTTGATGGAGGAAGGTTATAAAAGCAAGAAGAGAGGAAACAAGAGCATGGAAAGAAACAGTCACTGATATGTGTAATCTAAGGATTATTATGGATTAACGAAGATTAGATAACTGACCCTAAAAATATGGATTTCCATGGCATAAATACCTGTCTTGCATAATCTGGTAATCTGGGGTTTATGGAGTAAATAACTGACCCATATTATGCAGGCGTGTTCTCACAGAGCAAATGCTTATCCTGGCTAATCCAGGGAATACCAATTTCCACAGAGTATATAACTTATACAAAATATAATTTTGTTACTACAGATTTCCACATAGTATGATGTCATACACGAATGTAAATGGGAACTTAGGTTTTCAGAGTATATGACATACAAATGAAATTTGAGTGCTGCAGATTTCCACAGAGTATATTATAACTTACAAATGTTATTTTGGTACTAAAGTCATTAACGGAGTATATAATGGACCAGTGCACTCTGGGTAGATTGACAGAGCAAATGACTGTAGTCCGAGGATAACAGACTTCCACACAGAAAAAAAAAAAAAAACGATTGGTGTAATCAAGGGACTGCAAATTCACACAGAGTAGAAAATTGGCCTACGCAGTCTGGGATAATATATTTCCACGCGCAAATAACTGAATCGTTCAGTCAAGGTTCCGAGTTTTACAGAGTAAGTAACAACTCTGCAAACCATAGAATACAGATTTTCAAAAGAGCATATTAGGCCTGACAGGCATGCCCGAGGGCACTTCAGCTGTTTAATTTTCTCTCGCTTGTCAGTGTTACCAGACAATTTTCTGTCTCCATACTCGAAAGTTTAGTGGAACTTTCAGTGTTTGCCCGTTGGGCGCTCAGGGCAACAGTTATTAATCTCAGCGCCCTTAAAATATGAATTGTTGATTCAATATTACCATAAAAATGAAAATATTTTACAAAACAATGTCCAATATCTTCTTTTCTCGGTTCAACTTAAAGTAATTCCCTTGCTATATCACGTGTATAACATGAGCTTTTACCTCCTTATGAGGATATGCAGATAAAATAGAAGTCAAGGAGAGAATTATTCTCCATTACTTTATTCTAAGACGTTTAATATAAATGCTAATTCCAGGAGCATACACGTCTAAATGGGCAAAACTATTTTCTAAAACGTCCAATTGCAGTGGATGCGAGAATTAGGATGCAGACCATAACACCGACTTTCGAGTCATCTTATTATCACTACTCTTTCGTTTCTCTCTCTCTTTATGGCCCTCCTCCGAGTTGCTTGATAGCTGAAGTTTCGTATCATTTTTATTTCTCCTCTGTTTTCTTCTCCGAAATTGCTCAATTATTACCAGTGATGCTTCAAACAGTGCCTTCACCTCTTTAGTCATTCAGGTTTTTTGAAGCTTAACCATGTTTTTTAGTACTTTCGAATCATTTCTTCAGTTTAGGATATATATATATATATATATATATATATATATATATATATATATATATATATATATATATATATATATATATCAGTAAAGTGCAATAACGTCTCCACTTATAGAAATGAAGGCTATATAGCCTCAATCATACATAGACCGGATCAGGGAATGGTGTAGTCGATGGGGTATGAGGCTGAGCGCCAGTAAAACGGAAACGCTATTAATTAGCCTATCTCGTACAGACTTCCCACACCATCCTCCCCTTCAGGTGGATGGAACTTTGCTGAATGAGCCTGAAGCTTTAACTATTCTAGATGTAAGTTTTGACGCACATTTAACTTTTTACGAAAAATCTAATGAAAGTTTCAGCTAATGCCGCACGAAAGTTAGGTATTGTTCGTAATACCTGATATATCTATAACAGTGATAAATTCAGTGCAACCTGTTTAAGGTAATTTGTACTGCCTTTACTGGAATACTATTCTTGAGTGTGGATGTTTTGACCGCCCATTTCCGAAGGCCCGATTCCGAAAAATCCGAATCCGAAAGTCAGCAGGCCCGATAGTCCGAAGGTCCGAAAGTCAGAAGGCCCCCACCCTCCATAGCTAATACCAAAATATAACCAGTAAACACCCATAAAAATACAACCTACGACTATCTGGCCTTCGGACTATCGGGCCTTTCTATCGGGCCTTTACGGACTAACGGACTGTAATCAGTGTGGATGTCTGGTTTATCGCTTTTAGACAGAGTGGTTCGTGGTGGTAGGTTTGTTTCCTAACTGTAGAGTTACGACTTGGACCATCGACGGATGGTCTCTTGTATGTCACTTTTTCATAAGTTGTATTTCAACAGCGATTTTTTATATTCACAATGATATTGATCCCTGATCCCTTTTACCTGCCGAGAGCAACCAGATTCGCTGGACCCCAGCACCAAAATGCAGTAAACGTGCCTCGCTTTCAAACTTCTCAGTTCCAGACTTCCTTTATTCCTTACACCGTTGGACTGTGGAACAGCCACCCACAGGATGTCGTTCAACTGGAACTTCAGTAGTTTAAGCGAAAATGCGATGTATTACTATTCTAATACTATTCCCCTTTCATTTTAATACATTTTTATCTGTTTATGTATTTATTAATTTATTTATTTTTTTAATTAAAGAGATCTCTTCTTTCTGTATTTCCCTGTACTTCCTCTTACATCTTCCTAATGAATACCCTATTCTTTGGAAGCTTCAAATTTCAAATCAATGGTCTCTGTGGGCTTGTTCTATATGAATAGGTTTCATCTACTGAATAATATATAAATTATATAAATATATATATATATATATATATATATATATATATATATATATATATATATATATATATATATATATATATATATGTATGTATGTATGTATGTATGTATGTATGTATGTATGTATGTATGTATGTATGTATGTATGTATGTATGTATGTGTGTGTGTAATGTATGTATATGTAGGCAGCAGTTTGTTTATTATGCAGGTTTCGTTGAACGATAGAAGATTGCGAACTTTAACTATATTAATAGTGCTTCTTTCCAGTGTTCTGTATTGACTCTTCACTTCATTACTCGAAGTTCGTAGAATTATAAAAGTAAGCCAATTTTAATCATTCCTTTTATTCTTGTCTCCAAAGCGAGCTCCCGGACTGTGCTTCGTCCATAAACGTGCTAGACTAAAATATTTACATAATTTCTTGACCAAACATAACAATTACAAATAAGTAAACAAGTGGTTAAAATATTAAAATTGTCACGGAATTACTGTTAACATGCAACAAGTCAAAAGAGTGGGCAACTGTCACTGGTTAAAACAACAAAGAATTAGGTGTTTGACAGATCAAAAATAAACTAACATAAATATATGTACTTTTATGTATAGATAATTATATAAAACTAGAAAATGTTCAAAACTTCCCTAAAAATACATAAAAAAAATGGTCAGTGCTTAAAAATGTTGAGAAACCTTTCGCATCCTTCGTCCTGAGAGTTTAAGAAAGGTTTCAAGTCATTTATTAAGATGGCTTCTGTCATCCTCAAGTACCCCACAGAATTATTGCTACATAGAATTTTTACACATTCAGTAAGCTGTCTTTTCGTTACTTTTGCTTCGCCATAAAAGTCTACAAGGTGATTTTTGATTGATCCTGTCTGTGTGCATGTGAAATCTCTCTCCGACAGTGCAAGTGGTGTGTCCAATATAAGTAGAGGAATTACATCCTACCCGGCTGCAGGAATACTGATATACCACATTGATGA
>NC_089794.1:6569830-6577330 GCF_040412425.1 Macrobrachium rosenbergii | reverse complement strand
ATATATATATATATATATATATATATATATATATATATATATATATATATATATATATATATATATATATATATATATATATATATATATAGACACACACACGTGCGTAGTATTAAGCAGTTTTACCTGCCATTCAGAATGTAAGAGTTACAACGTAAACATGACTGACCATGCTCCGGTAGAAAATTAATTGTTCATACGTAATAGGCAGCTTTCTGTTTTGTTCTCTTGCTCGGGTCCCGACTCCGCTGTTCATTTGGGCTGCTTGGGAATATGACGACAGAACCACATGTACGGCGGCCAAACTACAGTCGAAGGGACATTTCCATAGAGAACTTTCTCTCCTATTGTAGATGGTACCATAAATCACCTTTTTACGTGATATTGGATTTTATGAAAGTGACAGGTAAATGAGAAAATCAGTTTCAGTCCTCAGCTTGTTTGAACTCTCACCCATAATGTGCAGGAGTTAAAAGCATACAACCTTACCAACCACACCTAGGTTCTTCATTGGAGAGGGGGGGGGGTAGACCTCTCGGCTAGCACGCTGTTGGCCCAGCGTTCGACTCTCCGACTGGCCAATGAAGAAGTTATTTCTGGTGATAGAAATTCATTTCACGTCATAATGTGGTTCGGATTCCACAATAAGCTGTACTAGTGCAGCAGATTGCTGTAAAAATCGTTCAGATAGTGAAACAAGCATGAAATTTGGCACAAACATTCCTAAGACTACGCTCTCTTAGAAAGGGCGCTGGCCACCTGAAAATCCAAGATGGCGGCTATTTTTCAAAATGGCCGCCATCTATGTTGAGATTCACTGGTTTGGGAGCATCTATTGATGGAATATGCCAGTTTTTTTTTTTTAAACCTCGACTTTTAGGTTATAAAAATGTTCCATACCACATTTTATTGAAAACCCTTACTAAAATGAATTGTAACCAAGATGGCGTACAAAATGGTTGCCATAAAAGTTTTTTTTCTATCCACAGCGCTAGCAGACATAGAGACCAACTGTTTTTATTTAATGGTATATTCATGTGATCAGACAGTTTAACTAATATGCTATTTTCAACTGAAATAGTAATGGTATGGTCACATACAACATTGTGTCTAAGACTGTAACCATAAAAAGAAAAGAAGAGAAATACGGACTAAACGCAACCAATCTATGTATAGGTCTCTCAACCTACACCTTTGAAAAATTCGAGGATAAGAAGGTAGGCATAGCATGACACGTTGGATGCTCAAGCTAGATTATCTACTGAAGAGAGGGCAATATTTATCTAGACTTCACATTTGCAAGTGCACAGAGCTGTGCAGGAAGACCCAGCTTGTAGCACTTGCACCTTTCCCAACAGCCTGCTTTGCATCCACATTTGGTAAGCTGTTGGCAACTCTTGGCTAAGGGCGAGTTGGTTGTCCAGAGGACTTGCCATGCTTCACCAGACTTTTGCCATCCCACTCAGCAGGGTTCTCTGGCTGTGGCTGACACTGGGTGGCCTGCCCCCACACACAACCAGCCTGGTATGCAGCACGCTTGGTGTGTTGGAGGAGAGCTCCTGGTTGGTGGAATGGCCTCATATGCCCTTTGTTTTCTGGCAAACATATCAAGTCTAGCCTCATCCACAGTGCCAGTAGTGCTGGATCTTTCATACATAAGTATGACAAACCTCTCAGGACCTTCAGGTCACTCTCTTCCACTCTGAGAGGGTAGTGACTCAGTTTGGAGAACACAGTGGAGGCCTCTGGAAAGATGTTCCATGTCTGCCAGGCGGTCTTCTTGCCCTTGCTCCGGAAGGCTAACACTGTATCACAGCCTGTGAACGCATGGAAGAAGAGCATGCCATTCACCTTCTCCTGGCCCAGAGAGTTGCACAGGTCATGCACAGCAATCCAGCGCAGGCTCTGGCCTTGGCCAAATGCCACCCATAGCTTCTCTAGCCCTAGATTGTGGAGAGTGGAGAAAGCACTGACTGCAACGACAAGAACATCTGTGTCATTTGCTTTAACCGTGATGGTCTTGGCTCCATGTTCTGTGGCATATTTGGCATGGAGAAAGATGCGGTGTCAGCTTCCTCATGAGAGCACTTTTCCAGTCCCTGAAGACTAGCCTCATGAGTGCTGAGGACAGCAGACCCTTTCGTGGCAATGACAACATTTGTGGCAGACATCTGGGCAACTTTGTCTGCCAGAACTGGAACAACTCTGTCTTGTTGGCATCGTGTCTTAGGAAATTGCGCCAGTTGGATGGAATTGTGTTCTTGTCTGTCACCTTGCGCCTTCCTCCTTGACCACGTTGGAGCCTGGTCTCAGCTTTGAGGCTGGATGTATTGTATACATCAAATACAAGATGTGATGATGTGTACTTGCTGCTATAGGATTGTATCACAGGTTCTTTGTTTGAAAGGAAGCTGGTGAGATGTTTGTGAATGTGTCCGGCAATTCAGGCACCGACCTCACTTTCTCAGGTGCAAACTTTAGTTGCTGTCTTTCCTGTCCAGTGTTCTCCTTGGTGGGGTGCTGAAATATGGAGATGCTAGTTCCATGGAAGGAGGTAGTGGCAGTAGTTGCAGATGGGTTGTGGTCGATGTTGTCCATCACTGCAGTGGTGAACAACCCTTTTCGCAGTACTGGGGACAGACCACACCCTCCTCCACATATTTGCTAACTGTGGCATCTCCTAACTGTGCAGAGACCTCCAGTACTCTGTCATAAGAGATACTGAGGCCATACTGATGTAGCATTTCAACCAGGTTTCTCTTCCTGGTTTTGGCATAGACTGAGAGTCCCATGTAGACTGGGAATGGTGTTTCTCTGTCTTTGGAGTGTCTATGAGTTGTTGCTCCTCTTTGTATCGGGAGTAGCAGTTGAACTGCATGAGCTGTGCAATGGCCTGGTCTGACTTTGATGCTCCAAATCGTAACTGTGACTTGATGTCAGCCCCATGCTCAACCATCCCTACAAACTGGAGCAGGAGAGGAGGCACAGAATTTCGTACACAAGCCTCAGAAAATGTGCCATCAAACCGTGACTGATGATCAAGTATAGACTTTCTGAGAATATTTGCTGCTTTAGCAATGATAACTGCCTCTGAAAGATCAGATGATTGAGCAAGTGCTTTTCCCACATCCTTTTGAAATGCAAGTAATACATCTCTGCCAGATTTATGAGCCTCAAGTTCTGGAATTTCTGCCAGAAGTTTGTCTTTGAGTCTCGTGGAATTTACACTTGGTGACTCTACACCTAATTGTTCCAGACGTTGTTGGTAAAGGTGGCAAATATCTGCCAGCCGAAATGTGACTGGATCATCTGAACAAAGGTTGTTTTCAACAATGTATGTCATCAGTTCTGACAGAACTAGTGGATACACATCTGATTCTGACTCAGTGCTACCTTGGTCTTTCTCAAGGCTCCTCAGGTAGGACCTTTTCTGTTGTAGAGGGCACAAAGACAGGCATGGTGATACTTAAACTCCTGTGCAATGACATCCCCACCAGTCAACTTAGCAAGGAGCTTGCCATCACTAAGTATCTCTGCACATTCACGCAATTTCAAGTCAAGGCCCTTAGTACTAGCCTGTCTGAGATCAGATGCAGGTGCCACTTTCTCAGAAAATGCAAACTTCATTGTCATGACTGGTTCGGCGCAGTTTTGCACGACTAGTCTCAGTGTTGCTGGTCTGGTCATTGGATTGTCGCTTTCTTGCACGGTCCAGTTTAGTGTTGTTAAACAACAAGCGACAGTTCACATGGTATTTTGCTGCATTTTTTCCTGAGAGTGGCCTCTATGCCATCACCTTCATCCAGCCTTGCTGGATCCATTATCAGTGGCATTTCATTAATTTCACTGAACATGGGAATGTTCCTTGCCAGCATTGTGTACCCATCATGGTCTAGGACATGATGACTTGGAGGTGATGTCAAGTGCTCACCTCTTTTGTCCTTCTGACAAAGACAACACAAACTCCAGTTTGTTTTTCTACTGCTCAATATTGATTGGCATCACATTCTGCCATGATTTCACTTTTGATTAAGGCCGAGGGTTATCCTTTTACCACCTTAAACAAAGCACACATTCCTGTATGGGATTCAACTAGGTTTCGGTCTCCCTACACCTAGCCCGATCATTCATCCAGTGCCATTTAAGTCCCGTGTGATCTGTACACCATCCGGGTAAGTACATGAACCATCATGTACAGCCCCCATACCCTTGGCTCGGCTCTCCCGCGCTGGCACATCCTGTCTATTCAGGTGCGGCTATCTAACTATAGCTGGTCTGGGGCTGTTAGAAAGCATTTGGGACACTAAATTAAACTATACTACAACTACTAGTCTAAGACTACAGGATTAGTAAAGCTGGATTAGCTGGCACTGAACCCCATGCTGAGTTACACAGCAGTGATGTCACCAGTGTGCCCTGGTTGTGTGCAGACATACACTCTTTTACATTTATTAATTTTCCTTCAAAATTGATGAGTTATTCGAAAGAGATGGCCTCATTAGGATCTAAAACCACAGAAACCAAGATCCATGCTTAAAACGATAATTGTTGAACGGGCATTATTTCTCATTATAATTATTGTTTCTACCTTTTCTTGGCAGCCATATAGCCCCCATATTTAAAGGTAAACTGTACTGGGAAGCTACAGAAACATAATATTCACAAGAAATAGTATGGAAGAGCTTTACCATATTGCTAGAAGCAAATACATGCCATTCTAGTGAAAAAATTAGCCAAAATCTGTCGATACTGGCCGCCATCTTGAATTTGGCCGCCATATTAAATTTTTTGCGTGGCCAGCGCCCTTTTCTGATAGACGGAACTTTAAAGAGCACTTGTGCAAAATTTCATGCTTGTTTCACTATCTGAACGATTCTTATGAAATATGCAATTATCTGCTGCACTATACATTGTAGGTCCCGTTGCTAGGTAACTAGTTGGCTCATAGCCACGTAAAATACATGTAATCCTTATGGCCAGCCCTACGAGAGCTGTTAATCAGCTCAGTGGTCTGGTTAAACTAAGATGTACTCAACTCAACCAACCACACCTGGCTAACAAACTTAATTCTTTCTCTCCGCCATCACTGCCACGTATGCACCCACTCAGCGTTAGCCTTAAGAATACTTTCATTGGTAAATCTCGCACACCACTGTATAAGGCTTTATAAATCCTTTTTAGTGTGATTTTCATAACAGCTAAGAAACATGGTAGTTGAATGAGAAAATAAGTTTCAGCCCTTAAGTAGTTCGGCATTGCAACCAAGATGCAAATGTGTCACGATTAAGCAACATTGCCGAACATGCCATGGCAGAAAACAATTTTCGGCTCTCATAAGGTAGTGCTACGTATTTCCCTACCCGCTGTTAGCCTCAAGAAACGTTTATGAAAAATGTTCACTGACGCCAGGGCAGGCGATATCATCAATTACTTTTCTATTTTATGTATATCAATGTTTATCAGTACATAGTTGCTAAATGAGAGGATAGGTTTCAGACTTTAGGGGCTTGAGCTCTTTTCAAATTCTTAGGAACTGCAGACATACTATATTACTGACTATACCGTAGTATATGCTTGCCAGCTGTCAGCCGCAGGTATACTTTCATCAAAAGTTATCTTGCACCCCAGCGCAGATAGCATCGCAAGCCCTTCTTTCTCGTCATATATATGAATGCTAATGTAATTAGCTGTTAACGAAATGAATATGCTTTAGCCCTCAATTAGTTAGAACTCGTATCCAATCACTTAACATGTCATGCTGAATAATTCTGAGAGAATGTGACTTCTTTGCATCTTGGATGTGGGTTTAAATTGCTTGAGGGCTCGAACGTAATCTTGCACTTAAAAATATAAAATCGTTCTATAATTTCATGTGGATTATAGCTGAAATGATACTGAATAACATACTGGATATGTTCGAGCTACGTGTAGTTGTTGAATTAAAACTATGTTCATTGAAAGAGAAAGTTTTCTACGAAAGAATGTATGAGGCTGGCAGGTAGTAGGCATATGTTTAGCACTTACTTCTGGGTAGGAAATAATAGACTTTTGCTGTAGTGTGGTCAGAAATGATGGGTTCTTGTAACGCCTATGTATCTTGGATGAGAGTTCAAACCGCCTGTGAGGTTATACTTATTCTCTCATTTAGCTACTCCAGATAACTGTACTGCCGTCCACATCAAGGGTAATGAGAAAGTATAATCTTAAGATAATCCATGAGTGAGAAAAAAAATGAAGATAATGATACAGAAGGATGTCATTCATACCTGAATTGTATATTATTATTAATAATAATAAGTAGCATATATATCATGCTTTCAGATGTTAAGGATACTATTGCTAGTAAGATAATGCTAATATTTGTAAAAACTCAAAGTGCATTGTTGGGCGTTACATATAGTTATTTACTCTAATAGTCTATAGTTAGGTGAATTGGATTTTATTGCGCTTATGGTAACGCCATCATTGATATTTTGGTTAATAATTTTCGTCCCTAAAAGTACTGTCGTTTCTACACATAAAAGTAAATACCTATTGATTTACTTAATAAGAAAATAACTGCATAAACTTGTAAAGATAGACCGCATTTTATTTCAAAAATGTAAAAGGAAAATGTAGAAGAAGCTTTGTTTTGACTTTTAGTTATTTTCCGTCACTCATTAGGATGCAACATGGAGACATACTGTATATTCATTATATTAAAGATCATAAAAGAAACGAATCTTTTTCATTAAAAACGAATACTGCATTCTAAGGACCTCAACCATCAGACCACATAAAAAATTATTTAATAAAACGAGCAGGCTTTGTTCTTCCAACTCAAGAATGAATCATATTTTTTGACTCGCCATTCCGTGTAGAGAACGCTTCCAGTAAACATTAGGAGTGACGTCACGTTCGCCCGAGGTGACGCAGAGTGCATACTATTTACCCTAACTCTGCTAAACGTTCCTCTAAATTCTGGACACAGGCGACAAATATTTCTCGCTGTTGTAGCGTGTAATAGCAGATAAGTATTAGGAATGAAATCCACGTACGTTGAATATTGTCCAAAGAAGAACTTTAACTTTTTTTCTATGTGGAGTCGTGTTTCACTCAAGAGCGCGTTTCTTAATTCCAAAGCTTATGAGGAGCAATTGTTTATCTAATGACATTGCGTAGGAAAGTAATTCACCTTTATATTAATTATCTGCTTGTCCCTTTCTTTATTTGGCTATCGTCAGTGCCAAGGAGCTCTCTACATAAGTTATTTCTTTCCCTCACTGCCTCTCCTATATAAATGTTTGGCAACTACCTAAATGTTCTTACGAGTCTATCTGTCTGTCTCGTTAGTATATTTATTATCTTGGTCAAACAGATATATATATATATATATATATATATATATATATATATATATATATATATATATATATATATATATATATATATATATATATATATATATATATATATAAATTAGGCTACAAATCTCTTTTTGATATCTAATTCGCTCAACAT
>NC_089794.1:6564830-6567330 GCF_040412425.1 Macrobrachium rosenbergii | reverse complement strand
TATATATATATATATATATATATATATATATATATATATATATATATATATATATATATATATATATATATATATATATATATATATATATATATATATATATATATATATATATATATATATATATATATATATATATATATATATATATATATATATATATATATATATATATATATATATATATATATATATATATATTCTTATTTCAGGGATTAAAACAGTCTTATACAGATGTCCTTCAGTATCTAATTTAAAACTTAAAACAGAGCTTACAAAATTAAAATGCTATAAAGACTGAAAATAATATGAATACACAAGAGAAATGATCTGCAAAGAAATGTCCAACATTAGCGTTTAATTTGTAAGAACAATAAACTATAAAAACTTTGAAATAGTAAATGGAACAGATGGATATCCTGCCACAAGGCCTTCAGCCCCTGGCCTCTGATTCTATATGGTGAAGAAACTGGGTAATGGCTCTTGGCATCCCTGTGTAGACTAAAAAGATGCTTTGACCTACAAACCAAACCTGGCCACTACCCAATTCCCAACATGGCAGACACCCGACCCATTCTCCACAGGGAGAGGATCTTCTTCAGGTTCAACCCAATAAAAAGCTCTAACCAAGTCCTAGTCTACCATGAGAATGATCCAAAAATGGCAATCATAACACATTTTGAACTTATATTTTCGACTATTCCATGTTTGGTCTCCAGAATTCGGGGACTGTGTCCAATTGATTGATGGAGGACATTCTTAGTGGTGTCCCTCCTCCTCCTTGTGCTACGTCAACAACATTCTCATATTCTCTAAGAATAGGGGAAACCTACAAAACCATAACACAGCTTTATTGTCCCTACTTCTAAATAACAATCTAATGGGGGAAACCTCCAAAAACCATAGCAGAGCGTTATTATCCCTACTTCTAGACAACAATCTAATGGTATGGTCTGAAAAATGTGCCTTGGGCAGCCTTCATTGAAACCAGTGTCAGCCATCAAGAAACAGAAACTTGAACCACCATACAATGACTATAGCCAAACATAGCACTTTGCAATGGCCTTTCTCTACAATGGCCTTGAGAAAACAGCAAGAACCTTCTGGGGCACCTCCCAACAAGATGCCTTTAAAACAACCAAAAACGCTTCACAGTTGAGCCATAATAGCTCTCAAAATGGATGCAAGTAACATCACTATGGGGTTATTACAGTACAGGTTGTCAATAAGACAATTTAACCTCTAGGCTTCTTCAGCAGAAAAATTACTGACTGAAAGAAAATAGGGCACACTTTACAGAGAACCCCCTCGCCATGCACCTGAATATTGACACTGACATATATTTTAAGTTAAACATTTCACCACCATGACGGCATATTAACCACTCACATGCCCTAGGCAAGAATCAAGATGTACGAGTATACTCTGTCTGGTAATGGCGCCAAGTTTTATTTATCCTTGAATTCATGTTAATAATAAGCCATACACCCATCATGAAAACCCAGTAGCATATCATCTATCCAGGAAAGAAATAAGTGGAGTCAAACTAAAGATTAATTATGACTAACTCGCTGATGCACTACTACGACAAACTGAAGCAAGACATTATCACACATCCATAGCAGACTTCTTGTGGAAGATGTCCCTTTCAGCAACACACAATGCATCATTCTCTGTGACACCAGTTTCAGTGCCTTTGGTTCCTTGTGCCATTGGCTATCTGGAAGAAGGTAATCGCTCTCATATACGTACTCCCCCCCTTCCTCTGGGAGAAAAAGAGGAAAGTTGGTGAAGCAAAATTTCATCTGGCACTGAGCAAAAAGGCATATGAATTCATAGGCCAAACAGTGCCTAAGCTGATAAACAAGTAAGATAATCTGACACACAGGATCTGGCATTAACCAATACCAATACCGTTTGCATGAAACTAATCTTCATGAGCCTGGTGTGTCAAAATGACTCTGATCTTGTGCATGGGCATCCTGATATTAGTGGCTACAGTTGTACAATATTTAAGATGATTGTACTTTAGTTGTGTGCAACCATACACTAACAATATTTTTATATCTAACATTTTTCCATGAAATCTATCTGAAAGCAGGCAGTGAAAACCTCTAAGTGAAGCTCCATTATCTTAAATGCATTTTACTTATGGCATCAGTACAACACCATGTATTTTTCACCTTATTCAAAGCCATGGGCTGTACATACAACAGCACTGCAAAGAACTTCCCTATACTGTATGTAAGCAAGTTCTGGTGGCCACCTTCAGTGTGATAGAGTGTGATGCTATACAACCTTATTCCACTGTTTGGAAACTGTCTAGAACAAAAATTCATAAAAATATCGTTGCGTGCAACTGCAAAATAAACTATATAGTAAAACCCATAGCATTGTTTTGTAGCTTTCATAGTACTGTACACATATTGTAGCTTTGTCACAAAGCATGGTGGGTGCAAACTGTGAATCAAAATGCAGCAGCAGGTGACGGACACAGGTT
>NC_089794.1:6534830-6559830 GCF_040412425.1 Macrobrachium rosenbergii | reverse complement strand
CAGTGAAATGGTCTATCATCCATTAAGAGAGAAGAACAATTTGCATCGACTATGCAGTTCACATTCTAATCATAATCCTTTTCTCAGTTTTGCTCAGAACTTAGATTTGTTATGATGATCACTCATGGAATGTAGGCCAGTTATTATCAAGATATTATCAATTTTATGGCTGGAGGGTCTTACTGTTAACCCGGCATCAGTTCTCGAAGGCGTAGGTATGTGATCTACTTTAGGGAGGATGTACTTACTCTAACTTACAATATATTCTGAATAAACTATTTCCAGTATATAGGAATTTTGATATTGAGGTGTTTAATATCAAAAGTCGAAAAATGGCTTGTTTAAAATGAAGAAATTATCATTTATAAATAACCGTGTGTTACAAACTTGCCGCTCACCTATCTTGAAAAAGGATGATTCCAGTTTTAAGAACAGAGCCTCCATTTACTGGGAAGATTACCACAGACTCGAGATTAATTCTCATATCCTTTTTAGGGGAGAATGGGTGATGTTACAAACCCTTATGTATCAGTTGACATAAGTGTAGGTTCGAATCCTTGATATGGTACATGTATTTATTTGGGAATAAGTTAAGCCCAAGGTAAGATGAGTTCGATCATTAAGGATTATTTATGAACTAAAATTTAAAAAGATAAAAATGTTGTATGTAACACTGATTCATCATGTTACATGTAGAAATATGGGATACAGGTACTACACAGTTGGAAATTGGTTAATTTCTATTCTAAATACACAGTCTGTATATGAAATGGAAAATATACGTCAGAATCAATTCATATTTCACTTGGTGTCTCAAAGAATATATTACTGCCACTCAAGCATGAATAGGTTTTGATTCTGATCAAGGCATATGTGCTTATCATTTATAACTTCGATTGGTAATAACTATTTTTCTAAAGCACTGCAAAATCTTCATTGATGGTTATTCGTGGCCTAGTATTTTAAAAGCATTGAAAAATTATCTGTCTCAGCAAAGAATTATAAAAACATTATACTCACGCTTTACAAACTCACCTCCTAGCTCTCATGGTGGATAGGTTAATTCCATTGCCTGAGTTCGGCAGGAATGTGCTTCATAGCGGTAAAATCAATTCATATCACTATTGATAAAAATCTAATGTTGATTCCAATTATATATCGAGCTCTCTTTGTGGTAATGCACTTTGATATATTTACTCTTGGGAATAAATTAATCCCAATTGTTAACAATGGGGCCATTTGTGGTCAAATATTTGAAAGTATACAAATGTTATGCATCAAGTTGACAAATTGTTGCATATTTATAGCCATAAATTGCGAACCTAACACTCAGTTATTTGGTGGAGATGGTTTGATTTTATGTCTATGTACTATACTTTACTATTACACTAATATGCACCACGAGTCGAAATCAATCTCTCTTAAAGCCTGAATGTGTAACGTCCACATCACCCATTTATCAGTCCATAAAAGAATAAGTTCTAATTCTGATCAGGGTCGGTGTACCAATTATATATAATCATTTCCTGTTATGATTAAGTTATTCCCAAAATAAAGTGAATTAAGTGAGTTATGAGTGGCTTGATATTTAGGAATATAAAATGCTTTGTAACACTGACAAATTATATAGCTTCCTGTTAGAAAATCACCAATCCGTTACCAAGGTTGAGAATGTTCAATTTCAACTCTAAGTGGAATTGCACCACTGAGTCGAAATAAAGTTTGTCTGTTTTAACAGATAAATGGTCACTGCCACTAGAAACCATGAAGAATAGGTTCGAATTCTGGTTAGTTATTCTGACGGTAAAGTGGATTCATCATGAAGGGTTATCATAGATAAAACTAACAAATTATCATACATTTATAGCCTTATGTTGAAAAACCACCACTTCCCTAAATCGGTGGAAATAGATTGAAATCGATTCTAAGTACAAAACCCGAATTCAGATGCAATATTTAGCACCCCATCAAAATCAATGCTTATCTCTCTTATTGGATGAATTGGTAATGTCAATTTCGACATTTATATCAATTCACAAAACCATTTGATCGATTTTCGGTCAGCTTAGATACCCTTATCACGCATTCTTTTGGAAAAAAGTCATTCCACTGGTATGTTGAAGACTGTCACACTCTTGTGTTGATGTTCACCGGACTTTAGTACTTTATAGTTGTTATTGTGCTGAAAGTGCTGAATTTATAGTATGGCTGTTTAGTTGGTATCCTTACGGGATTTTCAAAAGCGAAGCGTTTTTCAAGATCAACATCTCCCTGAAGGCTATTGTACAGTTGATGAAGATTCCTTGCAACCATCATCAAGGACATTTGCGGTTTAAATAAAAATAGTTGCTAATAATTCGTGAGTTGAACAGTGAGATCTGAGTGCTTGAGTGTGTACATGGCTGTTGCCATATAGGATACAGATGGAGGACCATAAACGTCCCCACAGTTCCTCAGTCTATTCCAAGTGATGATATTGCTGACTGTACCCATGAAAGACATCGAAATCCTTTAAGTTATGTGACAAGAATTTGAGGCGCTTAGTTGTATTAAATGCACTCATAAAGAGAAAAGAATCAGAGCTCTCTTGATGGCACTGGTTTAGTTAGGCCAAGTTTTACAAATGGAGAAGTGTCAGCTGAGCTGATTCCACATACTTCTGTATTTTGCATTTCTTTTTCCATGAATATAGCCCAAGATGGTTACAGTGAAATTTCCATGTCAGAGGCTACCATCCTCAAAGAATCTAGTTTCAATGCCCCCATTATAGATCTAGGTGCTTCCTCAGGACGCATAGGCAGAATTCTTATTGCCAGGTGTTTTTGCCTTTGTGTATGCCATAAAGAATATGTCTTCAGACTTGCTAATGACACTTACAATGATACAAGTACATTTTCCTGGTACTTTATCACTTTAGCGTTACCAGCTAAATTGGTAAAACACATTGCATGAAACCATCTGTCTGTCAGTATATTTTCAGGAGTTCACGAGTTGGCAAGAAGATAATGAGCATTTGGGAGTTCTAACAGAGTAACTCTTAGCTAATCCATTACTTAGCGGACCGATGCGATACTTGTTGCAGTGTTTCCGATACCTGCCCACCGCAATACTCAACAGGACTGATGAAACAAAGAATTTTGTGTGACTGTCTACCAATGTAATTTGATGGATTGTTGTTGATTTTCTTGGCTTTCCCATTTCCTCCTTTAATTATCTGTTTCTTTTCAAGAATTTTCTGTGGGTTAGGATCGCTATAAAATGAAAAATATATTATCTGGCATCCTCTCGGACAACTGGTGCTGAAATCCTAGCAACAGGTGCCTGTGTAGATATTTGGTCAGACGTTTTAACTGTGGGCGAATGGTCCCGAACGGATCTTCTTAGAGGCATCTCTCGAACTAATATCCAATCATTCTCTCTCTCTCTCTCTCTCTCTCTCTCTCTCTCTCTCTCTCTCTCTCTCTCACTGTCTGTATATCGTATGACGAATCTCCTTGTCAGTCTCTGTTTCTCCGCGCCGATGTGGGGAGACTTTTTATCACTATAATCGTCAGAAAAGCGAGATATGAAATCATCTATGGGTGACTCCACTTTTTTTTTTTTTTTTTTTCTTAGTCGGTTCAAGTCATACCATCTCACGTCGAATGCAGCAGCAAAACCCTCTAGTCCGAGAAGTGCGTGGGTTAGAATACCGAGGAATTCTTTGGCTTGTTTAATGTCGGAAATAAAGATGAGGAGTAGAGATATAAATGGAAAATGGGGTGAATTTTTTCAGTGGAAAGAGCTTCTTTTTTTCTTTTGTGGAACCTCATGTAAACAAGAAAACTACTCACAGGCACAGATAAAAATAAAACTGTTCTGAGCTGTCTGAAATACAAAAATGGAAACATAAAGGATTTTTTATTTTTTTTTGTGATCACAAGAGTGCTCTTTTGATGAATGTTACTTTGAATGAGAAAAAATTATCATTATTAGTAATTTTTTTTCTGTAGCAATATACTGTTGTTCTTTGATCTATTTCTTTGAAAGCGCAGGAAAACTGCATTATTATTATTATTATTATTATTATTATTATTATTATTATTATTATTATTATTATTATTATTATTATTATTATTATTATTATTAAACAGTAGACAGTCCTTTTAAAATATGGAAGGTTATAAGAGACAGAAAATACTAATAAATAAAAAAAATCAAAAGCTTGGTCACAGAAAGAATTACACCGGACCATGCAGTCTAAAGACCGTTACCCATGCCATTATTGCATGAAGGTCGATTGAGGCCCTTTGCTCTTGATACAATAATAACAGTCGACTTGACAATCGAATTGTCACTTCGACTGTCTATCAATTAATCCAAAATAAAGGCCCTTGTTCTAATCCTGGCCTGGGCACATATGATCTTATTTCCCCTGGGTATAAGTTACCCCCAAGGTGTTGTGAATTCGATAGTAAGTGGTATTTGTGGATTAGTATTCATGAAGAAAAAGTAGCATGTGTAAGAAAAAAAAATTTTAATAATATATATATATATATATATATATATATATATATATATATATATATATATATATATATATATATATATATATATATATATATATATACATAGTATATATATATATATATATATATATATATATATATATATATATATATATATATATATATATATATATATATATATATATATATATTATATATATATATATATATATATATATATATATATATATATATCACATCAGGATCCCCAGGTCTTTCAAATGAAAGACCAGAGAGCTGCCAACCAGGCCACACGAGTTATAAAAGAAATTGGAACCTGCATACAACTGTACCCAAGGAATTACCTGGTCAGGCTAACTGCTTGCATACCAACGTGCTTTCCCCAACTTCCCGACTCTGCAGTGACCCAATTGACAGCATTTCATTCTAATTGTCCTTTCTGAGTGAATATGATAGAAGTACCAACACAATTGCGTGCTGAAAGGAAATAAATTTCTGACTCACATCGGGATCGAACCCAGGTCTTTCAAATGAAACATGCTGGTATGCAAGAGGTAGCCTGCCCAGGTATATCCTTGGGTACAGTTGTATGCAGGTTCCAACTTCTTTTATGATTTGTTTGGCTTGGTTGGCAGTGCTCTGGCCCTTCATTTTAAAGACCTGGGTTCTATTCTGATGTGAGTCGATATTTCTATATATATATATATATATATATATATATATATATATATATATATATATATATATATATATATATATATATACACACACACACACACACACACACACATATATATATATATATATATATATATATATATATATATATATATATATATATATATATATATATATATATATATATATATATATGCAATCTACTGTTCACTTTTTACCCGATAGGGATGTAATTGTAAATAGCCACAATGTCCTCTTAACTTCTCGAATTCTTCACTTTTTTATACGCCTTTTATCCAAATGCAAGAAAATATGAAGTAATTTTGATGTCCGGTAGCAGGATTCGAAACAACATCCCGAGTATATACCATTTCCCGCAAACGGCAAATCATCCATTTGCTAATAACTCCATCTGTTACGGCATAACTTGTATTCAACAACAATTATCCAAGAGACCCTCATTCCGCCTACAGCTGTGCAACATTCATTTGGGCATTACACCACATCCAATTGTTCCTGAGTAATGCGTAACCATTTAATAACGACGTCCTAATGATATAATCCCCATGGCAGAATATTAATCTAGCTGGGCTGCTGCGTATCTGAGTCATGAATTCTCAGCGCTGTGAGACTGACAAGAAATTCGTAGCTGACTCACAATGGATCTCCAGCTCTCGAGTTGCAAGAGAAATGGGCGGAGACGAGCTCGTTATAATTTGAAATTCACCGGGCGAAATTTAAACGATAAATGTTGTAGAAAAATCATTTGTGTTAGGAACCTATATTACATAATAATAATAATAATAATAATAATAATAATAATAATAATAATAATAATAATAATAATAATAATAATCTACTTTTTTCTCTGCATCTTTTCCCACTACTGTGTGGGGTCGATGTTTCTAACAGCTTTCCTCCACCTGGCTCGTTGAAACACATTGTCCTCTGACAATTGCTTGTCTCTCCGATCTTCTTTGACAACATCGAGTCACCCTCACTTCGGTCTCCTTCCTACATAGGTCTCATCCCTTCTCATCACATGGCCATATCACTGCAGTCTTCTTTCCTGGACCTTCTTTGGTAGTTCTACGACTTTAGTAGTTACTCTAATTCTTCCATTCTTGATCCAAATCCATTTAAATACTTTCATCTCTACCGCATCCAATTTCTTCACTTGCACTCAAAGCTGGTCTCACTACCGTCTTATACACTCTTCCTTTAACCTTCATGTTGATTCTGCGGTCACACAAGACATCTGGCATATTTCTCCCATTTTTCCATCTAACCTGCACTCTGTGTATTATTTCAACATCCAAATTTCCATCACCAGCTACTGTTGAACCAAGATACCAAAATTTTTCTACTCTGTTTAACCTTGTTTCTTCCATACTAATCTCTGAGTTTTGATCTTCACTGAACCTTAAGTATTCAGTCGTCTTTCTACTGCTCCTTAATACTCGGTCTTCCAATACCTTCCTTTACTGCTCCAGTTGTGACTCTACTACCCGTCTGTAAACAGCATGCACCAGGGGACTGATTTCTTATTCCTTGAGATAACACATCCATAATCAGGTCCAAAAGATATGGACTTGAAGCAGATCCCTGATGTAAATCAACTCTCACTGGTATACATTAACTAAACCCAACACTGCTTCTAACCTGCGTTTTTGCTCCTTCATGTATACCTTGGGCTAACCTCGCATACTGCTCCGGTGTTCACTTTTCTCGCTTACACCTCCAAACCTCTTGGCGTGAGGATCTATCATATGACTTTTCCAGATCTATAAATACCATGTGCAGTCTTTGCTGTTTTTCCCGGTATTTTTACTTTTTCTGTTGAAGTCCAAACACTGCATCTGTCATTCCTATTTCCTGGAATGAAACCAAATTGTTCTTCGTCTACAGATGTTTCTTCCCTAATCCTTTGATCCATTATTCTTTCCCAGATTTTCAAGGTGTGAGGTATTGGCTTTTTTCCACTGTAATTTGCACAATTCTGGATGTCAACCTTCTCTTTACAGCTAGGCACAACAAAGCTTTCTTCCCATTCTCATGGTGCCTTTTCCTGACTGTATATAATAATAATAATAATAATAATAATAATAATAATAATAATAATAATAATAATAATAATAATAATAATAATAATAATATAATATGTCCTGTTAAACAGAATGGCTGCATCATCCGAGTTGATTATAATATATTGAGACTTCTAATTTTTCCGTATAATTGTTTTCTCTCCTACGGTAATATTGGACAATAATTGACCAATTTTCATATTCTGGTAGAGAGAAATAAATCAGTAGAGAAAGTAGTGAAATACACCAGCAACGAAGGTAGTGAAATACGAGGGATAAACCAATACATCTCAACAGCGGGTTTCGTGCAGATGGCTCCGGGGTCGTGGTTCAGGTATTACTTTCATCTGCCGGAAACTTCCCGATGAGTTCTACTGGTTTATCCCCTTTGTTTCGACCTGACCTTCCATGTTGTTATCTATCTATCTATGTATGTATCTATCTATATATATATATATATATATATATATATATATATATATATATATATATATATATATATATATATATATATATATATATATATATATATATATATATATATACGACTGTTGGTGTTAATGTGTTAATGTGTGATAAATAAATCACGTACAAAAAGTGATTATAATCATATACATATATATATATATATATATATATATATATATATATATATATATATATATATATATATATATATATATATATATATATATATATATATATATATATATATATATATATATATATATATATATATATATATATATATATATATATATATATATATATATATATATATATATATATATATATATATATATATATATATATATATATATATATATATATATATATATATATATATATATATATATATATATATATATATATATATATATATATATATATATATATATATATATATATATATATATATATATATATATATATATATATATATATATATATATATATATATATATATATATATATATATAGATAGAGAGAGAGAGAGAGAGAGAGAGAGAGAGAGAGAGAGAGAGAGATTTATGTATGTGTGTGTGTTCCAGCATAACACTGAAATGCATTAAGCAATTTCAACCAAACTTGGTATGCATATGACTTACTATCTGGAAAAGAATACTGTGGGGGTAAGGCATTACTGACACCAAAGGGGGTGGGGGTGAGAAGAGGGTGAAATATAAAAATAACCGAAAACAAGAGATATTACTATCTAATCCATAGTTTTCGAGGTCGCTGAGACGATAGTAACATTCCCAATGCCCCTTAAATCCAAGTTCAGCCCCTATAGGAAGTGGGAGTGAAAAGGGGTGAAAAGTAAAATGTAAAAAATGACATATGCTAGTGTCTAATCCATAGTTTTCGACGTTGCAGAGATGAATAGTGACACTCCCGATGCCCTTTAAGTCCAAGTTCAGCTCTGATAAGAATGAGAGGTGAGAAGGGGTGAAATATGAAATGTTAAAAATTCTGGGCACTGTAATTGAAGCAACTATCTTAACAGGAAAGGGAGAGAGTGAGAGGGAGAGGGAGTGAGAGGAATAGAGGGGGTATTAGGGAGGAGAGAGAGAGAGAGAGAGAGAGAGAGAGAGAGAGAGAGAGAGAGAGAGAGAGAGAGTTTATCGGGTTGGCCAGCTTGTACAGTACATAAACTGCTGTACACACCCTGCTGATGTTTTTCTCTCTACCAAAGGATGAGTATTGGCCAGTAAGTGTCAGATATTAACGTAGAAGAGAAGAGGGTTATAACGATAACTGAGAAAACTCAATATAGAATTAACTCGAAAGAGACAGCCATCCTATGTAACAGGACATGTTTAAGAGAGGGTCTACTTACCCGTAAATAATAATAATAATAATAATAATAATAATAATAATAATAATAATAATAATAATAATAATAATAATAATAATAATAATAATAATAGGAGAAATGAAGCTCAGGACTCAATATATGATAGATTTTAATTACCGGTAAAAGTTCGACAAATTTCTTTTCAGGAAAATGTCAACGGATTTAAGAACACCTTCAAGGGGAGATGGTATGGTATTGTGGGCAATTTAATCAATAATAAAAGATGTAGCTGTTTTATCTCTTAGTCTAATTAGGACGTTTCGAATAGGTATTAACACTATTCATCATCTGCATTCAAATAAATTGTTATTGTGGTCTTCGATCAAACTAGCACGGGTCATTTCTCATAGAGCAACCCGTAGGTGAAGACACAAATGATGGATGTAAGCGGGATTTGCTAAAATATGCAAGCGGAATGTCGTGTTCGCAAACGACTCTCGGGTAGTTTACAGGGTTCTTGGTGCAGGATTTGACTTCAGTGGTTCAACAATGTAAAGGAGAATACTTCTTTTGATGTTCAATAATGAATTGAGTTCTAAGATACGTAAGGTTTCCTGCTGAAGTAGTCGGCGGCGGTCGGGGTTGGCATCCAGGTTCCCAGGATCAGCGGTGCTCTGCGTTATAAAGATTTTAAATGGCTGTTTCCTGTAAGTGACAAAATACTAGTTTGAAAAGGCGATTGGTTGTCATATTGCTTCTTAAAAGTATCTAGAAAAATCAGTGGACTGTCCTTGAGGATAGTAGTACTGTGCTCTTTAGAATAGTTTAATCAACTTGTTTCCTTCAGTGGGTCTTAGGATTGGTACTTCTTCTTACCATTAATTCATAGTCAGTCTGATCTACCTCTCGATTTCCTTGTTTGAGAAGTCACAGTTTACAATTATCTGTTTTGTCTTGTTCATCTAATCTACAGTTTGTTTTCAGTATGGGTAATGGGAGAATGCCCACGAAGTTCTTATTAAAAATGTTTTAGTATTTATTCTGGCAGTTCAGGACACTCCACGAGGGCCTACAATATATCAAGCCTACCAACGCCAGCTTCTAGTTAAATGGGCAGAAAAAATACCTAGGAATCTTCAAAAGGAACCTTTTTGACACCTACGTCAGGCAAGCTCTTCTCTCCTATTGCTCAATCTGTGAACAATCCATAGTAGAGATGGGCAGGAGAAACCTGGACACTCGAAAGCAACGGCTTCTCAAGCAAGGATATTTGGAGCTACATTATACCGGCTATGAACAAATAGTAAGGTGAAGTATTGAACACAAGACATAATGAAGGAGAGAACAGCCAATGGAGATAACCTACACGGGCATAAATTCATCGCCAGTAGTACTGAGACGAAACAGCTCTAATTCATCAAGGGAAAAGTGCCTGCCTGATATACGGACCCAAAATACTGCCATCGTGATTTATTGTAAGAATCGTTACTCGGACAGCCTCCCCAGATATCTTGCAGAAACGCACTATCATATATCATTTTAAATACCAAACATGAAGATGAATTCATTCATTTGTTGGCATGACGACTTTCTATCTCTTCAAATAACAATCTTACCACTCACAGAAGGAGTTATAGGAGGGAAGGCTGCTGAACCCTTTACTGTCGGTCTTGGCTGTTGACCCAAACTGCTACTGTTTACGCCACAGGGAGTCGTTACAGGTTCAAGATCTTCTTCCATTGTTGAGTCCCATTAAAAATATATTCTTCCTTACATCCCACTGGAGAAGCATCTGCACCATGAACCCTGCATGCCAGCCCAGAATCTGGATGCTAACCTGACCCCATAGTACATAAAATCGTCAGTTTGGTTCCAGTGGGCACTAGAAAAGTCAGAAGACCCATAACTACCCGAATACAAGCTATCAAAAGGGAGGCTGAAGGTGATTAAAGATGTGTAGATGTGAAAACACAGGAAGACATGAGTTGCGGACTTTTACAAAGGCCTTTTGCAACGCACGGCGTAAGAAATAATGCCAATAACGGAGGAAATGTATAGGTATTATGATAGCAATTTCAGCTAAAAACCAGAAGAATTACAGCTCAAATACGAGTGTAAAACACATTACTCGGTCATTTGAGTGACGAAATTAAATGTACATTATTTACAAGCAAACACTTTTACCAAATAATTTACGAGCTAATGACTCATAAAAAGATACGCACTTACATATGCATAACAGGTGATCAAAAACAGCAATTTAAGGGACCAAATTATTCCCACATCATTGTTAAAGATGTATATTGTTCATGAATGCTCATAAATACAATGTATGACACCAAAACAATTCTTACCGAACAATATTTGCCGTATATGTTTCACATTTCGATAATACTGAGAGAGCCGAACCGTCAAGGACAAAAAATGCGTTCGTTGAATAAAATCGCTGGTGAGATATGGCACCTCCTCCCAGCTCGTGATGTCAAGAAGGGAAATAAAACAGAGCTGCAATTTCCGGGGGAATTCTAGCGACACACCTTTTCAGATTTTCTGGGAAGCTGGATGACCAGCTGGGGTATAAACACGTCTATTGACCATCGGGAAACCTTTCCACATTCTGAAGATTTACTGTATTTTAAAGATATACGTATATATATATATGTATGTATATATATATATATATGTATATATATATATATATATATATATATATATATATATATATATATTATATATATGCATATATATATATATATATATATATATAATAATAATAATAATAATAATAATAATAATAATATATAATAATAATATATATATATATATATATATGTATATATATATATATATATGTATATACATATATATATATATATATATATATATATATATATATATATTTCTAATTAAGAAGTATATATAAAATAGAAAGTCTATATAAAATAAATGCAGCTATAGCAATATATATATAATAAAGCCTGTTTAAAAGAGGGTCTTAGGGAACGACAAATCATGACACGAAAACGGTCGCTTTTGTTAAAAATCATGAAAATGTAAAAACAAGGACTATATCAGCAGCTTATTTATGTGTCTACTTATTACTGACGCACCAGTAATTTTGAGAAGACAGTCTCGTTTTGACCTTATCATTTACTATCATTTCACAATTAAATATGCTTTGCGTAATAAACGCTTGCTTTATTTCTAATGTTAACATGTTTTATATAGAAATTTAGTGACAGGTAGGAAATTGCCCTTCACTTGTTTTTGCTAACATTCACATGAAGTTTTTTGAAATAATACGAGCAAATTCTTTTTTTTTCGGCAATATCTTATGTTTCTGTTATAGTGATGACTTATTTAGAATCTGGAATATTCATCTGGACAAATTTCACATGTAAATACTTTTAATGGACTGGTACCTTCGACCCAGTTTACTGCTGAGAAGGAAGAAAACGCCGTAGTTTTCTTGCATATCTAATAATCAGAAATGATATTTTGAATATATGTAAAAGGTAGCAAAAACAATCTTGTTATCAAAAGAACGTCGTCAAATGCTTTTCTTCTTCCTATCATACTTAAGTACGTAGCGCAGTTAGCAAATAATGTTTTACAGAGCCCTGCGCATAGTGTTAACCCTGAATTTTTTTTAAGGCGAAAATAGATTATGAGCAGGAATTATGTCTTGAGTAACACCTTTAATAGCAATATAATATATTTACCATTCGTTCTACCTTTGGATCATGTTACCCATTCAGGTAGATTCACTAAATTAAGTGACATCTTGTTGTAATCATGCCACAGGCGGAACTTTAATAAATAACAGCCCAACGTACGACGACGAGACAGCATACACGATTTTATATAGCACAGACAGTAAAAAAACAAGTAAAAAATGCGCCGAAGTTTCTTCGGTGCAATCGAGTTTTCTGTACTGCCGCTACAGCTTATAGTCAAGGCCACCGAAAATAGATCCATCTTTCGGTCGTCTCGGTATAATGCTGTATGTACCGCAGCCCATGAAACTAACCGGGGCCACATGGTGGCGTGTCCTATATCGTTGCCAGAAGCACGATTATGGTTAAATTTAACCTTAAATAAAATAAAAAACTACTGAGGCTAGAGGGCTGCAATTTGTTATGTTTGATGAGTGGAGGTTGATAATCAACATGCCAATTTGCAGCCCTCTGGCCTCAGTAGTTTTTAAGATCTGAGGGCGGACAGCAAATGTGCGGACAGAAAAAGTGCTGACAGAAAATAGTGCGGGCAGTATAAAGTGCGGGCGGACAAAGTCGGCACAATAGTTTTCTTTTACAGAAAACTAAAATCTCAAAATTAGTAGAAAAAATGCTATTGTTCAGATAAATAATGCGATCCGTAATGGATTTAGAATCTGTTTATTCAGACATGGGTAAAATCACAATTTTTATTCAGAATTAGTAATTTCACCGAGAGAAATTTAATACAAGCAGCTAATAATTAATGTAATGGAAAAAAGAACTTACATATATTCATTACAGAGACCCTTCCTTTCGCCACGCGATGAAGTCCCAGTATAAATCATTCAATATACTGACGTAGTTATTCACTCAACTACATTTTTAACCTTGTTGTAATGTGACCCTGCGCTTAAAATACTAGACAATAATATATCTTGTGTTAATCTGTAATCATTTGTCCAATGCCTATTTTTTGATGTTGATTTGTTAAGCAAGTTCCCCGAAAGAGGCTTGTTGGAGTGCGGAAATGCTGAGGCGAAATTAAACTGTATTTTCTTTCCCCCTCCATTTTCCAATTCGCTTTCTTAGTAGAGTGCATCACATACACACATTTCGGGTAAGTATGTGTGTATGCGTGTGTGTGGGTGTGTGTGTATGGAGAGAGAGAGAGAGAGAGAGAGAGAGAGAGAGAGAGAGAGAGAAGAGAGAGAGAGCTTTTAACGGACACTTGAAGGTGGTTGCAGCTTTAAACAAATTGACTTGTAACACATTATTCGGAAAATCATTCAGCAATATGAGATTTCATATTCTCTGAACATATATCATATTCAATAGCTCTGAAATTAATGAATCATGATTCGCAATAAAAATTTCTATTTATGTTTCACATTTCATTTTCATTTTCTGATGATTAGAATTCTGCTGTAAAAAAAGAGTAGTTTCGAAAACTCCTTTTGACATTAGGAAATGATAAGCGCTGTTGCATGCTGGGTACGATGAAATCAGCCTCCGCTCTAACGATGTGGTCGATAACAAAAACACGCCAACACTTTGTGGTAATATTTAAGGGCTAAAAAGTTAGAAAAGGAGACATAAAAAAATAGACGGCCTTGGTTTTGATGACGTCAAAATGAACTGCTAATGCTTGTTTCTTTTTCTTTGCCGGTAATGGTAACTGGAAAGATTTTATGATCGACAAAGAGTTAATTGGTTCGTAAAACATGTAAATACCTCGCAGCAAGGACTGCTGAGTCTTTTAGGTTCGAAGTTTTTAAGACCGAAGAATCTTTTAACGGTCTGAACACGCACGAATTACCGGCAAACAAAAATAAGAATTAAATAGGTTTTTAATTATCATACCAGAAAATGTCAGTTATTACACATTCACGATTTATTTTTCTACATCAATTTTACTTGATTTTGATGTAGACAGACCTTGAAACTGCAACGGTTGGGCAACTTGTACCTTGTGATGGTGATGAATAAAAAAAAAAAGCATTTATTCCTTTTCGAACTTTCATGTAGACTCAGAAGCCGTAGGAACGGCCACTCTAATGTCTCTTTAGCCAATAGCAAATGAAAAAGAAATGGCGGGGAAAAGTTAAGTATTAGCTTTGCCCAAGGGAATAAACACTTACATAGAAATTCATGTGAAAGCTAGGATATTAGATAGCGGAGAAACACTCGTTTGCTGGAAAGTCAAGTTTTTCTCTTAATTTCAAACATACACATGCGCGCACAAGGGGACAAATGAGAACAAACACACAAGGAGACAGATAGACAGAGATTACGAATGGTAAAAATGAGCTGATAGATAGATAGATAGATAGATGGACTGAGAGAGAGAGAGAGAGAGAGAGAGAGAGAGAGAGATGATATCATGAAATTACGGATGTGAATATAGTTAAATTTATTTTACACCATTTCGTAATAATCTAGTAAATATAATTTTCTCTCTTTTTCACCCCATTTTCATTATATAGAATTTATATCTGTCTGTCTGTCTATCTACCTTCTATCTATTCTTGGTGTGTCTTCCTCTCCGTCTCTTACTCTTCGTAAGTAACCCCACTGATATTTGTGGAAAGGTATTTGATTTTAAGTAAGCCTTCCTATAAGAAAACCAGACATATTTCTCTCTCTCTCTCTCTCTCTCTCTCTCTCTCTCTCTCTCTCTCTCTCTCTCTCTCATTCAACAGAGTTAATTAGTATTTTTACATAGCCCAGTTGACAGCATCAACATTTTTTACAAGCGCCTCCTCGCTTATTTGTCATTTCCAAGCGTCTGAAGCTGTCACCAAAATAAATACCTGGATCTTAGGGTTCATCTGAGCATTAAAAGATCATACATTTACCATGCATACACACACACATCTCTCTCTCTCTCTTGAAACATGGTACCTTATCATGCAAAAATGTGACTTCTTCAACAGACAACACATTTTCAGGATCTTTGAGGAAAGGAAATACTCCACCAGTAATCTACAATTTCTCTGAAGAGTATTCCATTTCCATGACTGTCCTTCTTCTGATGGTCCACATTAACTGTTTGGCTGTGAAGCAGAGAAAAATTCCCAAATATTCAGAAATTTCACAACATGGCGATAGTGCATGTCATAGCTGATATCATCCAACTTTGTGGCCCAAATGATGTCATTTTTAAGATTTGGCTTCCTGACTGTGTAAATGAAGAATTCATTTGATCTGGCAACATGGAGAAAGTCAGCTTCATCCCAATCTTTGAGAAATGAACCACAAAATCATGTACAGTCTTCACTCTATTGCTGAGTGATGTTGGGCTTGCTGATAATATGAAATGGTTTATACAGATTTTTTCAACTCACGATATACAGCACTATAACTTCTTTCCCTTTTTGTTTCTAGTTCAAGCGCCAATTTATGTAAAGACTTTCTTGGTCTACCCACTGCTTCAGCTATGTCTTTTGACTCCTGAGAAAGGACTTCAGGCCTTCCAAGATTCTCACTCTTTTTGCGATGACAGTCATATGGATTTTTGTTCCAGCTTCTTTTAACAAAGGATCCATCTCTTTTAATGCATTTAGCCATCCAGGAACGTGAAATGAAGGATGCACCAGCATCCCTGGTCTCTCTGAAGGTTATAGCCCAGATTCGGTCAATCCATCTGATTTCCTCTGAGTCGTTAGTCATGGCCGTATCTAACTCCTTCACTCAGTCTGAAAATACAAGAAATGTAAAATGAAAAAAGCTTAATAAAAACTTAAAATAATGTACTTAAAGATAGGCTATAGGAGAAAAACTTCATAACTTTCATTTTGTTCTGGAGGGAGGGGGTCTAATTTTGATACAACTGATATATATATATATATATATATATATATATATATATATATATATATATATATATATATATATATGTATATATTATATATATATATATATATATATATATATATATATATATATATATATATATATATATATATATATATATATATATGTATATATATATATATATATATATATATATGTATGTATATGTATATATATATATATATATATATATATATATATATATATATATATATATATATATATATATATATATTATATATATATATATATATATATATATATATATATATATATATATATGTATGTGTATATATATATATATATATATATATATATATATATATATATATATATATATATATATATATATATATATATATATATATATATATATATATATATATATACATATACATACATATATATATATATATATATATATATATATATATATATATATATATATATATATGTATATATATATATATATATATATATATATATATATATATATATATATATATACATATATATATATATATATATATATATATATATATATATATATATATATATATATATATATATATATATATATATATATATATATGTAAATAAAGGCGAAGGTATGTGTGACATGCAAAATTGTTGACGATTTGTCAGTCGTTTCGCATACGAAGTGATGTTTGTTTAACAAGCGCCTGGGTCAACATCACTCAGCGTTATCTGGGCGTTCTCAGCATTAATCAGCACCTGTCGGTACGATCACCTTTGATTTCTGGGTCGTTGGTGACACGTGTACAAGAATGGAAGATTTTGATCCGGTGTGAGTCGGATATTTAAGTGTGTTAAATGCAAATGTGGATCTGTGGGTGCGTTACGAAAACATTAAGTGCGAAAAGCTCTAGTGGAAAATTGGGCATTCTTTGGTGAGAGTCCAGACTAAAGAGACGCACTGGAACACATTGTGAATCGAAATTCCCTGCCGCCGAAAGTGAGTAAGAACTCTGAAAAATGACTGATCTTTATGACTTTGTATTTTAAGGTCTGTTTGAATTGCAAGTGATTAATTCCTGTGTGTTTTTTTTTTATTGTGTTTTTATGAACTAGGTGAACTGTGCTCTAATAGAAATTTATTCTGTCCCTTGCAGATGTTTGGAATAAGGCATAAACCTTAATCTGGCATATACCCACTTTTAGGAATGAAGCTGGGGTCGAAGTGACTGTGTTTTTTTTTTTTTTTTTATCAGACCACGGACAACCGTATATTAGTTGACTTCGGGTGTTTTTAGTAAGAAGCGTGAGTTAGTTCCTACTCATTATGATTTCTTGCAACAATTTTATTCTTTTGGGTATAGCGTAATTGGGATCGGAGATTTAACATGCGTGATTTTTCATTTACTTTGTTTTTTGTTAGATTTGCAGAATAAATGTCTATTTTTGATATTCTGGGGTTTGATATATACATAACAGTTTAGTTGTAGATTTCCTTGGAATTCATGAGAGAGAGAGAGAGAGAGAGAGAGAGAGAGAGAGAGAGAGAGAGAGAGAGAGAGAGAGATGCAATGCACAGCAAGGAGGGATGCAGGCCAGAGCTACCAATATTTTTGCATCTCTTTCAAGGTAGGTAAAGTATAAGACGCCTTCAAGATAGAGGCATTTACAAATGGTGGCAGCGGTGACAGATACTTTCGGGCTTGAGTCCACGCCGAAGAGAGAATGCATGGATGATGTTGAAGTAGGATGTAGGTACACATTGTAAATACCAGTAAATGCCTCAAGAGTTACGGTACATCATTGTTTGTAAACCAGGTGATGAAGTACTTAACATTTATAATTCCCTTGGGTGCAAGTTGTTCTCGAGGTGTAATGAACTGGATAACACGATATTTGTATATATATACATATATATATACATATATATATATATATATATATATATATATATATATATATATATATATATATATATATATATATATATATATATATATATATATATATATATATATATATATATATATATATATATATATAATATATATATATATATATATATATATATATATATATATATATATATATATAATATATATATATTATATATATATATATATATATATATATATATATATATATATATATATATATATATATATATATATATATATATATATATATATATATATATATATATATATAATATATATATATATATATATATATATATATATATATATATATATATATATATATATATATATATATATATATATATATATATACATAGTATATATATATATATATATATATATATATATATATATATATATATATATATATATATATATATATACATACACATCATCATACACACATACATATACATATATAATATATATATACATATATATATATATATATATATATATATATAACATATATATATATATATATATATATATACTATATATATATATATATATATATATATATATATATATATATATATATATATATATATATATATATATATATATATATATATATATATATATATATATATATATATATATATATATATTTTATATTTCCTAGTGCAGGTGGATCTTATGACTCCACAATTATTACTTTACTCGAAAATGGCCTTGTAAGATGCCCAGGACATACTCATACAAACAAAAAAAGAAGTACACGGGCGGAGGGCTCTTCACTAGGGGAAGTGCGTGAAACACGTGGATATAAAAATAGTTATATTTGATAGCACACAAGGTCAAAGGGAAAATTAACTGAAAACACGATGCCAGGAACACGGACCAAGGATAATTCTGCTACAGGCGTCTTTCTGAAACGATATTTGGACCCACGTTACACATCTAATGCTGGAATTTGGGGATTGAATTACTCGGGGGTGCACTGAAGGCGCCAAGGACTCCCCGAGGCGTTACTTGTGACTCAGAGGAAGAAGCTGTGAATGGGCCTGGCTTGAACCAAGGAATATCAGGGAACACAGGTTATAGGCCCGAAGTTAATAAATGCAAAAGGGCTAGTAATCGTGACTAGCAACTCGTTTGGTACGAAACCCACCGCATTTGTAGGGGCGTAGGGATGACGACGTCTTCTGCCGAGAAACACGTGTGGGAGCGTGGACAAATGGTAGCCTCCCTCTCCAAGGTATTTCTTCAAGTTGTAGATTGGGGCGGAAAAGGGCGCCCTTGGGATGATGAAAAGGCCGCCGTTTAATGTCAGCTCGCGTTTGGAAGACTTGCAATCCCCCTTGCAGTCTTCTAAGGCCACGTGGAATGGAACACGGGCACACAGAGGCGGCGATGGGATCGCGTGGCGGCGGAAGAGAGGAGGGCAGGGGCAGCGGCCTGCAGAAGAGGCGTGACTGCTCGGCTTAAACTAGCGACTGCGTGTGGGAGAGAGAGCTGTCCTGGCCCTGACCTTTTATTGCTTCTGGACAGGGGTAGGGGGGGCGATATCCTGACCAGGTCATTGACGACTATATCGCAAGAAAACGATTTTCTTTCCCTGTACCAAAAAACAGTGCAAAGCCAGATAACTGTCCCCAAACTATTATATTCTCCTGAGCCCTATACTGACCTTCAGAGTTCAAACCAACCCCAAAGCAGAAGGAGAACAGTTTCCTGGCGTATTTTGGCACTACTCTTTACAGCTCCCTGGCAAGATAATATTCACACCTATAAACGAGTGCGAGGAATATTGACAAAAGCAAAAATGGCGAAGAAAACGTTAGACTTTATTCTATCTTTACTTTGCTACAACCTTTGCTTTGCTGTTTGACTCATTTACTAATCAATAACAAACTGAAGGTTTACTTTGGGAGCAGAGTGCAATTTAGAATATTCAATAAAGGATAAACTTTTGCAAATTAATTATTGCTCAAATACTTCTAGTACTGTTTCTACTACATTCTTTATTCGATTTACTTTACTGGGGGTAATAAAGTACTCAAGAAAATAAACAAAAAACACTTCAAAATTTCAAAATAACAACAACAAAAATAAAACATACAAGGCAGAATTTAAAGGAAACAAATGTAAACCCACTATTCCTTAATGCTATCCTGGAATTACAGGCATGCTATTAGTTGTGCCTTGAAGAGGCGGCATTCGTGACAATACACTGTAGGTGGTAAATAATATCCCTTTACCAAAATTGTAATATGGAATTCAGATTCTTCTTTTCAATCGACCTCCAGAATTGTTCTAGCGCATGACGAGCATAACCTATTTCCGAACGCTAATCTGAAGGACAAGAACTTGACAGCTGTGAGGCAGAGATTGTCGCGGGTTTAATTCGCCAACAAGCGGCCTTTAAATTTTCGTCTGCAGCTTACAACTCGGGTGTAGCTATAAATAATTTAACTTGACTTATGAATGGGAGGATAAACAAATGAAGGGAAAATGGACAAGGATAACATTCTCCACAGGGATAAAAAAAAAGAAAAGAAATGTAAATAAAAAATAAAAACTACAGAACAACAACGGGGATATAACTTCCTACTAAAGGGCAGGCCGCACGCTGACGATTAAAGGCAACGTTAAAATTCGTGAGGCGGGAGTCTTGTGACTCAAGATTCGTTAAAAAAAAGGAAAGATTAAATGCAGAAGTAAATAATATACGTAGAAATAAAGGATAACAGGTAGAGGTATTTATGATTTACTTCTTTATCTAACTAATCGCCAACAGACGGCGGTCAGAGTAACCTCTCAGCCCAAGGCGAGGAAGAAAACCAAGGCGCGACCCCTTCAGGAAGAGTTGACACGCCTGCCTTGTGCCAAGGACGGGTGTAAGGGCGTGCCACTTCACTCTGTCTCTCTTACTGCTTCAAAATAAAATGGTTATACATTTCAAAAGGGGATGATATCCATATATTAACTGCAAAACGCGGTGGTAAATGAGAAGTGTGAAGGAAAGATCGATAGAGAAGGATGAGGATAGAGATTCCAAAGGAAAGAAGAAGATAGCGGAAAGACCTTGACATCCTCTCCTGGATGAAGGTGCCAAGACGTTCAAAGATGAAGAGGGGCCCTATGCCAAGTTTGCACAGGGACCAGAAGGCTTCGGGGGCTCCTTGTGAACTACCCTCGTCGCCCACCGTGGTAACTCCGCCCGCGAACCTCTCCTCGCGGACCGTTGTCCTTGGCTGGGAATCGGAGGGCCCGGGCCAAAGGGCGGCAAGAGGTGCCATCTGGGTCCGCTGCTGCGACAACTGACCCAGGAGCTGTTACCATCTCCGGACATTAACGGCGCGAATCGCCAGAGTTCATCGGCCCAGGAAAGCGGGGGCAGAATCATGACTCGCGGAGGAATCTGTGAGCGAGAAGAGAGGGGCGGCCGGAGGGCGGGGTCGACTTGCTTGCAGGGTGACCAGCTCAGGCACTGACGGTAGCACTGGCGCTGGTGGCGATGTGGTGGAAGCAGTCTGCGTCTGTCTGGGCCCGGTGGAGACTAGCACTGCTCAGTGCGCCTAAGGGGCACTGGCAGAGAGTTGAAGGCCGAGATTCTGAAGGAGATCTGGCTAAACCTCGGCACTGGCATGATGCACGTGCCGGGCACTGGACTCAGATTTGGATGATTTATTGGGGATGGGGACCCGTAGTTTGTGGCTGCAAGGGACAAAGTCTTGGCGGGAGGACGTCATAGTCTCCTGGAATGTGTTTCGCTACGGCAAGACGAAGGGTCCTGGCTCTGTGGGGTTGGGTGACCCTCAGTTGGACCGTAGGGAGGATCATTTTAAAATCGTTAATGCCCTCAATGGTGACGAGCTTGCGTCGGTCTATTATAGCTCCATAGGGAACTTTGTCCCTCCTTATGAGGGAAATTTGCGCGCCAGAGTCGTCAATCACCTTGACCTGGCGTGCTGGTATTACCTCGAGGAGGTGCCACATAGATGGGACCCTCGGCGCAGGGCCTAAGGACCGAAGGTCGTTACCAGAGGCGACGGCGGGAGTTCCTGCCTTATTATTTCTGGGGCATTTTGCCCATGGGAAGAAGTGGCCATAAACCTTTACGCGTGCAAAGGTTTAGCGCTGAAATCTCTTTGCACTGCCCCGGCAGAGGCGCAGGCGACAGTAGGGGCTGTAAGGGAGAGGACGCGGGTGGTTTACTGCGGCATTGCTCATGGCATGCGATCTTTGCAGAACCGCTTTTTGGCGGGCTTCTGTGATTGCCCATTCTTCGGCGGAGGGCACCCGATAGGTAAGCGGGTGGCGTAATTTTTGCGCTGCGAGCTCTCCTGGGGGTGATGGGTGTCCCATAGATCCGTATTCGGCAATCAGCTAGGTGGGGGCTCCTTCGATGTGCGTGGCGAGGGCGGCAGGGTGTAGAGTAGGAAGTTCTCTATCTGTATTTGTTGATGGCATCGTTGAGGTGCGTAACCCCACGGCCTCGAACCATTTGGCCTGAGCACGCTCAGACATGACCCAGTCTGCCCAGGTTTGATTGGCCTCCTTCACTAGCCGCCAGCTCACTCCTCCAGCGTTCAGGGGTTATCTCGTGCGCCTTGGCAATGGTCTGGCGTCTGACCTCCCAATTTTCCTGCTCCTCCACGGCCGAGGAGAGACCTGTGAGCAATCAGGGCCTTCCCTCCGAGAACACGCACCAGGGAGAGTTCGGCGGCACTCCAGGGCAGGCCTTTAGCACTGTCTCGGCACTGTCGAGAGCCCTCGGGCTCAGCCTCAATCACCAGCCCCAGGAAAGCCTGGCTGAGCACTCATCCCTGGAGGGGCGAGGTGGGCGAGGCCACTCTGTTGCAGCATTGCGAGTTCATGGGCACGCAACGTCCTTTCTTCCCTCTCGGCTTCATTCTCGTTTCTCCTGGGGCTAGTCTTTCTGCCTCCACGTTCCTGTCTCTCTGCGTCTGCGTCTCTCCTGAGCCAGCCTCTCTGCTTCTCGTTCTGCCGTGCGGCTTCTTCTCGTCTCTCTGAGCCTGTCTTTTTTTCTCTGCTTCTACTTGTCTCCTAGGCCTGTCTTTCTGCCTCTCGTTCCTGCCTTGCGGCCCTGTCTCGTCTCTCCTGAGCCTGTCTTTCTGCCTGTATGGCGTCCATCTCTCCCTGTACCCAGTCTCTTAGTTCTCTCCGGAAAGGCCAGTTCCTTCCTGAGGACATGAAAGAACTTGAATCTCGCTCTGCAGGGCCGTGTCGACATTTGCAGGCGGGAGGACGCTATTAACACACAGAATTAATTTCCCAGAGCTGTGGGAATCTTGGACACTTTTTCAAAGGACGTATGATTGGTCTCCTGATTTACCGACGAAGCGGGCTGATTGGGGACGATGAATTTAGCAATGATTGGTCTCCCTGTTTACCGACGAAGCGGGCTGATTGGGGACGATGAATTTAGCAATGATTGGTCTCCGATTGCCGACAAAGCGGAGCTGATTGGGGACGATGAATTTAGCAATGATTGGTCTCGGGTTACCGACAAAACGGGGCTGATTGGGGACGATAAATTAGCAATGATTGGTCTCCCGATTTACCGACGAAGCAGGCTGATTGGGGACGATGAGCAGCAATGATTGGTCTCCCGGTTTACCGACGAAGCGGGCTGATTGGGGACGATGAATTAGCGATGATTGGTCTCCCGATTTACCGACGGAGCCGTGATTGAGGACGAGGATTACTTAATGATTGGTCTCCCGATTTACCGACGAAGCGGGCTGATTGGGGACGAGGATTAGCAATGATTGGTCTCCCGATTTACCGACGAAGCGGGCTGATTGGGGACGATTAGTTAGCAATGATTGGTCTCCCAAGGTAACGACAAACGGGCTTACTTGGGGACTAGATTGGGATATATATTTAGGTCTCATTGCACCGACCAAGCAGGCTCATTTGGAGGACTGAAGGGAAAATGGTGGAGTCTCACCAACTGACCGACAAAGCGGGCTGATTGGGGACAAGAATATAATATATAGGCGCCCGGGAATTTCGCACAGACGACGTCTGATCAGCGATAGCGCTAGTTTTACTGACTTATGGGAGAAAGTGTTATTCTCAAAGAACTAATTAGATGGGTGGCCATCCACATTCACAACAGATAGGCAACACACGCAGCCGTAGTAAAAAGCGCAAAACAACACACAAAAAAAAACAGAACCTTTCGGGAACATATAATATCAGACCCCAATAATGCAAAACAATTTGGTAGAGCGAAGCAAATTAAAAACAAATGTTTTCCTAACTGGGCCGTAAGGTGGATTTGTCGAAGGCCGTCTGCGCCAAATGAATGAACGACGTAAACACTTGCCCGGGGACTTCCCCGAACTGAGAAACAACGGTTGTTGACCCTTTTCGTCCTGGGCGTATAATATACGCTTTCGCTCTATTTCTAAAACGAGAGGGTAAAAAT
>NC_089794.1:6497330-6529830 GCF_040412425.1 Macrobrachium rosenbergii | reverse complement strand
TTCACTGAGTTAAAACATTAGCACGACATATGCAGTCAATCTCACCAGCACTCTTCCTATCTACGATCACTTCTTCATTATAAGATTTGTAAGAAGAAGAGCAAGCCCACAGAGGTGATATGACGTTCCTTATGAACATAATGAAGATTACTTACAAAATACATCTGGCTAGTCCCCATCAACTACTTCACATATTTGGCACAGGCATGCCATAGGGACAGGAGACGATCCATAATACTCCTCTGCCAAACAATATCAAGCACACACACACTCACGCACACATACACACACACACACACACACACACGGCATGTGTCGAGGTTTTCAAAATGGACTCACGAAATATCACGAAGCACCGATCGACACCGATGATGCGTAAGTGACGTTTAACCAGGGAAAATGGCATTCCACTTACGATATTGTTAATGGTCTTCCCTTAGTCCAATTATAAGTGGCAGTTCGACGAAAAAACGATTGTCACTGGGAAAACCAGTAATTAAGTCATTACTGCTAATGCCATTTAATGGACTCAACTTCATGGTTGGCCATTGGAATGACGCGAAGGCTCTAGTAGACATCATCAGTAACACCACCACGGGAACAACAGCGATGATGATAATAATAAGTATGATAATAAAAATTACTTATAATTTGACAGCTGAAGACTGTACGGTGAATTATTGTTTACGTGTTTTAACAATGTCAGCCAATGTAAATACTGTATATATACATACACACACACACACACACACACACACACATATATATATATATATATATATATATATATATATATATATATATATATATATATATATATATATATATGTATGTATATATATATATATATAAATTCATGACTCACATCGGGATCGAACCCAGGTCTTTCAATTAAAAGGCAAGTTTACCTGTAACATCGCGACCCATCAGTAACCTAGTTGATTGTGTGCGTTCCGAAGATTATCCCTCCTGATGAATAAGGTAGAAGTAATCAACACACAATCATGTAGTGCATAAATTCATACATAAAGACTTGTAAATATCAACAGCAAAACCACATCAGACGTTAATATTACGGCCTTTACAGGCAATGCTGGCCCTCAGAAACCAACGGAGCCATACACCGGCATGCTGGCACACATGATGAAGTCATCCCTACAAGTATTGACTGAGGCGCCCAGGTCAACCGCATAAAGAAAGTAGCCATGGCCGTCTTTTAATAGCGGAAGCGGTAGCATCGCCATCCAAAACCGTCTCAATGTCAGCAGAGCCAGATCACTAGGCTACTCCCCTCCAGCAGAAACAGGAACGTGAGCAGACGCAGACCGGGCAGCGCACTCCCGAGATTCAGACACACCGCGCCCATCCAAAGAAATGCAGAAGCTTGTCCCTGAGACCCGCCTACACGAACCACGAACGGTATCAGTGGTTGATATCTGCAAAATACGCTTTTGTATATAACTACTGTATATAACTTTTGGTGATACACAAACTCATGCCATTTAGTATACATTCTTACATTTAAATATAACCTTTGTCGCACATTATAATGTTTGTGAGTTCTCTGAAGCGGGCCATAGGCGATCCAATATGCTTGTCCAGCATCATGCTTAATCATGCATCATGCAATGCTATACATTCGTCAAGCTCACCATATCAAGCCTCATTTGTTGTGTGTACTCGTGCGGGACGAACATGAGCAAGAAGCTCGCTTGCGCTGCGATAATTATCTTTAGAAGGCGACACTGTAAAAGTGAAAAAGAAAGAAGGCATGGATGAAAAGTGGTTCGAGGAAAAGACCAAAGGTTTTCCCACGAGACGCTATTAAAGGAACGTGATGTCATCGCCCGAGGATTATAAAATTTTTGAGACGGATGACTTTCTCCGATCTATTGGGATTAGTAGCACCATACATTTGTAAAACAGGATACCAATATGAGAGATGCCATACGCCATGTCCAGAGACACCAAAACTCTGCGGTTCCTTGCCATAGGCCAAACTTTTGAAGACTTGAAATTTACTACCCGCATATCTGCACAGAGCCTTGGCAAAATTATACTGGAGACATGCAGTGCAATAATAATAAAGATGCTCAAAGACAACATTAAGGTAAGAATGCATCTGGTTTGCAAATTTTACCTATTCTCTCTTGCATTCAGTAAAAGTACATTATTTATATTTTGCATAATACATGCAGTATATAGATATAAACATATTGTGCAATGTATATTTATATATATATATATATATATATATATATATATATATATATATATATATATATATATATATATATATATATGTGTGTGTGTGTCGTGTGTGTGTGTGTGTGTGTGTGTGTGTGTGTGTGTGTATGTATATATATATTTTACAACTTTGGTCAAGTATATGGCACAAATGGAACATAATGAAATTTTATAATGATATTTAATATAGACTTGTGGTAGATGAAAGATATTTTTAGATAATAAATATTATAAACGAATCTGAAATGTAACATAACTCTGCTCATTGTAGCCCTTTTAGTCAATATTTCCTTCACAAGAAAATAACAGATAATATGTTCCTCTCATGTAGAATAAGACATAGGCTACATGTAACAACGCTGCTTGCCGTGTAACAGAGTAAATATGAAATTCGTATTCAGAAACATCTACAGTAATTCATTAAGGTGTAATCTTTTCATGAAACAGTAATAATAGACCTATTGTTAATAATGCTTCATCAATTTAAAATCGATACTGGAGGTCGTTGAAAAGCTCCATAAAATGAACTGGTGTAGGCATGTTCCCACCAGTGGCATTTCCCCTTTGCATCACTACGGGAATAATGTTGAAGGAATTTCCTGAATGACCGTCAAAAGACGACGTTGATGATCTGCTTTGTTGGTGGGCATTTGGCTCATTTATTTTGACTGAGCGTCTGTGAAGTGAACCTAAGCTCCCTTCAAAGAGGATGTCATTTATCGCCTTTTTGGCTTGGTAGCTGATGCATTGTTTTCTTTCATTTTTTCTACTAGTTTTCCATAACATTCCTGCTTCAGAGTTTATTGCACTATATTCGTTCTCTTTACCTTCCAAAGAGCAGGAAACTCTTTATACAGTTCAATAAACTCCCGCCAAAATTCATGTGATTCGAGAGACCCGCTCATCATGACTGTAGCTACTCAACTGAGCGTGCGTGACAAACAACATCACAGACGATCTAGCATGCATGACGAACCTCTTGCATGAAGAGGGAAAATCAAACTCGTTTAATCTTCGTCAAGCATGCTGGATCTGCTGCCATGCGCTCACATACACACCCAATTGGCATGCTCATGTGATGCTGGACCAACATGTGGATCGTCTATGGCCCGCTTCCAGACATGCAGTGGTAAAATTTTATTGGAAAATTTTTATTAGATACTAAATGTATTTCCTAATTAAATATTCACAATTTGTATTCCATATACATAAGCTATACCTAAAGCTTTCGACCCTAAAAAGTTGTTCATCTTTTTAATTCACAGACCTATCACCGCTTAGGTCTACGTTTCCCTCCGCATGGAGAGATAAAATTGTTGTAAATCTAGATTGTAAGCCGGTAGTCACTTGAAAATGCCACATATCGTGGAACAAATGTCGTGGAGGAAAACAATAAATGAAGTCTGTGAATTCTTTACCAAAGAATGACGCATGAGAGTCTGAAAAAAAGCTCAGACGATAAGTCTCGCCAACAATGATAACAAATTCAAGGTGTCTCTTTTCATTTGTACGGATAATCATTTCCGATGGTATATTCTATCAGTAATCGTGGGCGTAAAACTCCAGCCCGCATTACCACCTCATATCCTCCGTGTTATCCCTCCTCACTTAGAACTTAGGAAACGAGAAAACGAAAGGAAAATCTAATTAATTAAATGCTATTTTACTTTTTTCCTTAGATCATTCATTCTAAAGAATATAACATTTTTTCCTTTTCTTCCATCTTTCTTTCATCGCATTTCTATATCTTGTTATTTCAAGAGACAATTAATCTCGACCATCATCTACCTATCCTCTGCTTGTTTTCCATGTCTTCCATCCTCCTTCTCTTTCAGTTTACAGATAAAAGCAATTCATCTAGACCTGACACTACAGTTCTTTGTTCCTTAATTGGCAAGATGCAAGGGATTTTCTATGCTAGCTTGTACAAATATGGTTAATTGGTTAGGTAAAGTTATTCGTCGACGCAATCTCTTTGAGAAGTTACCAGGTCGAGATAAGAGAAATTAACTCTTATTAACGGTGACTGATTTCTAGTTATTTTTATTGACTATTTCATGTATTACTTTAATAGACTAGTTATATTTTTCCCAGAATAATTTTAGCTAACTGGTTCACAGGAATTCATCGTAAGTAAAAAATTGCCAAATATTTCTTGCTCAATGGTCATTTAATCACTTGCAACTCTCATCTAATCTTCGTTTTGTAAGTTTTAGCCGCGATAGTTCTTTACCGTGGTCATTTATTGAAATAGCTGTTAGTATACGTTTCCAAAATAGCAATTCTTTCGTACAAATTAGCTATCTTATTTATTTTTTTAATGAAATCTTGCAGCCACTGAAAGATCAATACTTAAATTCGAAATATATCTGAATCGTCAAATGGTTCCTTGTTCCTCAGGAGAAATCAAGAAGGAATGTCCAGGGGAAAATTCAGGAAGGAGTCTTCGCAAGCATAATCCTCACTATGATGGTTTAGAAAATCTTATACTGCACACCTAATCACTATGTTAAAAGAGTAACCGTGTGTACAAATTCTGGACCGAGTTGTTTCAGAGCATAAAGTCACCTGCTGGATGGCCATTTGGCATGATGACCATCTTATAACTGGGATGACAAAGATGTCGGCTGGACAGATTTTGGATTATTTTCACAAGGAAATAAGTACCCATCTTCCGAGCCAGTTACCTCTTAACAAACGAAATTAATCATCTGATCTTGAACCATCTCGGTGTGAAGGTGAAATTAACCAACAACGTTACAGGTTCATCCCAGCAGCAAATAGCAATATAAAAGTGTTGTAAATTAGAACAGTTCAACCAGATTTTATCTTTATCGATTGTAGGATAAAGATGTCCATTGATGAGTTTTGCCTTGTTTAGATCCAGAGACCTTTGAGAGCTGAATGGGGGTTTGTTAGCGATGGCTCTGTTGATAATTCTGCCTACTAAGTCCAGATCTCCTGCGATTGAAAAATGTGAACAGTCGTGGGGTAAAAATAAAAGTGCATGGGTGTTCTTATTTCATTCAAGCTCACACTTGTCCGCTTGCTGCTCATCTGGCTTTGCAGATGGGCCGTTATTTCTCTATTACCCGTTTTGATCATTTGTCTGGAGTTTAATGAAAGAAGGTTCTATGCATTTATCTTGAGAAAAGCAATATTTAAGATAACAAAATTCTAGCAATGTGTAAGCTACAACATGTGTTAGAGAGAGAGAGAGAGAGAGAGAGAGAGAGAGAGAGAGAGAGAGAGAGAGAGAGATCTAAGGAGTTAAGGCGTCGAAATGAGATATTCTAAGCACATGTGCATTACAATAGTTGTACGTTGATTTCGGTACTGAAGTCAATTTTGTCCCGTTACTGAATTTTTCCCTGGTCTAAATATTCCACTAAAAATCGTTGTTGAATTGGTGAATAAGGTGGTGTTTTGAAGAGTAAAACACAGAGAAAGAGAGAGAGTGAGAGAGAGAGAGAGAGGGAGGGAGGGGCGGGGGGCAGGGGTGTTGGTAAATGGAAATTCTGTCGCATGGAATAAAAGAATGTGAAGCTATCACCTAGGTAGTCGGGATATCATTTCCACAAGAGGGCAAAGGGTGCAGCTTGTTCATGGAATGTTTATCAAACTTACCATATCACTAGTTACATGTAAGAGTCGCCATGGAAACAGCTGCGAGAGACGTGATAAGGCCTGTGGTCGACTGTGAAATCAGGGATGATCAGTTATCATCAAAGTTGTCACGGTCATATATATATATATATATATATATATATATATATATATATATATATATATATATATATATATATATATATATATATATATATATATATATATACATAATACCAACATCTCCGAATTAGCAAACAGGAGTTCTCCCCGCCCCGTAAATACAATTTCCGTAGGTTATTGACAAAGAAGTTCTTTGGTATGTCAGTCTGTTGTCTCGTGTCTCTCCGGCGTTGCATCGCCCTTCTGTAAACAAATCAATTATATGGTCCCCCCTCTCGCCTCTCAAAATAGCAGACACACCATCTGCGCTGAAAGTCACTACGAGAAAAAGTGAGACTCATACATCACTGGTAAAGGAGACAAGCTTTGAATCACTCCACAAAGGTTTAGATACTTATGCAGCACTCTGCTCCACTTCCATTTTCTTTCACAAACAGCAAGAAGTCATTTTTCGGTTCTACTTTGGATTGTTATCTACGCGCCACCTCCGAGGTGCTAGTTCTAAACATGGTGGTAGGTCAATGGGAGGCTGCGTTTAGTACTAGCCCCTCGGGGATCAAAGTATTGTATACACCCATTTCTATATTGTGTGGTCGACAAATTATATTAATAAACGATATCTTTGATCCCCGGGAAGCTAGTACTAAACACGGCATCCCAAGGAGCTTCCTCCATGTTTAGTACTAGCCCCTCGGGATCAAAGTATTATATACACCCATTTCTGTATTGTGCGGTCGACAAATTATATTAATAAACGATATCTTTGACCCCCGAATGGCCAGTACTAAACACGGTGTCCCATTGGGCTTCCTCCATGTTTACTACTAGCACCTCGGAGGTGACACATAGATAAACAAGCCAAAGTAGCACCCATTTTTCGTTATCAAAAACTCTACAAACATAACGATCTCAAAATTAGAAGTTGCTTTAATGCAGGATATCAAATCAACTTCCTCTGCAATCATAGCTTGTTTGGTGCTGCATTCCTTGTTTGGAGAGAGTTTTAGCTAGATGTCAAAGTTTGAGATTCCTTTGCATGATTTCAGATGATCTGATTGACTGCAGATATTGTAAATGATATTATGGAGGGCACTGCAGTAGCTTAAATGGTGTTTTGTAATTTTTCTTCCCTCATCACGAACCTTTTGCGTTTCAAAACAAATGCTGATTTTCTGTCTTCGATGCTGAATAAGAACAGAATATATAATTTAGGCCAAAAGCCAAGAACTGGGACCTGTGAGGCCATTCAGGCTTGAAAGGGAAATTGACAGTAAGAAGGTTTGAAAGGTGTAACAGGAGGAAAACCTCGCTGTTGCGCTATGAAACAATTGTGGACAGTAAGATGGAAAAAAGAGAATATGAACGGAGCTACAGTAAAAAGAATGAAAGAGATTACACTGATTGCACCACTCCCCTACGGAATTGTCTCCGATGTTATTCCTTTTGAATGACCTCAAATCTTATGATTACCTGCAGATAGCGAAGGGAAGCGTTATCATGAAGAGTACATTGCAATAACATTGATGGTGATTTGGAACTTTCTTTCCCTCATTATTATCCTCTAGTTTTTCAGATGTTAAAGACATATCTAAAGTTATTCAAGATTAAAGTCTGTAGACTTCTGTGTCTAATATATGCAGGAAAACGTAATCCCTTAGACGCAATATTCCCTCCTCTTGTTGATTGCTGAAGCTTCAGGTAGATATCTGTCTCAATCTCAGACGCTGTTTGAACCCTCCTCGTTTGAACCTCTGTGGAGTTGTTTCCAGCTCTTGTAAACCTTCCAGTGGTTCAGTGCAGATCATTACAGCTGATATTTCTAAGAAGGGAGGGATCTTAATTCGAACATTGTTTACAAGTGGCCGATGCGATAACAAAGAAACACCAGGAAGACTCATACTGAACTTTCTGATTCTATTACACAGTGTATATAATACAGTCCGTTTTATATATGTATGCATGTATATATCTATCTATCTATCTATCTATCTATATCTATATATATGTATGTATATATATATATATATATATATATATATATATATATATATATATATATATATATATATATATATATATATATATATATATATATATATATGTGTGTGTGTGTGTGTGTGTGTGTGTGTGTGTGTGTGTGTGTGTGTGTGTGTGTGTGTGTGTGTGTGTGCTTGCATAGTAGTGTGCATGCATTAAAAATATTAATTCATAATATCTAATTAACTGTAGCAGGAATAATTTACATACGAGAATTATAATTACGACAAGTGTATCTCCAAACAGACTAATTTAGGCCTTTACATACAAGATTACATGGATCAATTATGACTATCAACGGTGATATGTAGATAATGAATTTATTGTGCATATTCGTCAATTTAGATCCTTTGGTAAGAATCCATAATCTCGTTCCACCATAACAGCTTATTAGTAAGTCTTTGAGACTTTTACTTTAATTACAAATCTTTAATCACTTAATACAGAGCAAGACTTGTTTACATTGGTAAATATTAAACCATTTATAACGTGTTAAAAGATAATGGTAGCTTAACATTTGTTACTATAAAAATATCAGTGTTTGTGTAAGTGATAAATATTCATAAATTATCCAATTTTTACTAACTTATCAATCAAATATTATGGTAGGAAGAGCTGATATCGATTCTAAATACTGAACAGATTTCATCAAGGAATTTGTATGGTATAGTCGAAAACCACTTACGTCGTTCTTGTAGTCGGTGCATATATAATTATGGATTATAGTTCCGATTGTATGTAAATTATTCCAACTGTATAGTGCATCTGATATCAAAAGAACTTTATGGTCAAAGTCTGAAAAATAAATCATGCATGTATAAGAGACAAAAAATTCATCACTGGTCAAGTGTAAAAAATTTACTGATCAGCTTTCTTGTTGGAAATTGTGTGATATATAATTTTAAAGTTCAAAACCTGAATACAACAGGAATATCTACAGCAGAGTCGAATGCCTTGATGACCAGGAGGTGTTAAGCGTGAGCTGTTCGTATTTGTACTAGTCCGAAGGTCCAACTTTTAAATCTTGGCACAATGCGCCTGACGTGAAATTGTGTTTGGAAATGAAATCTAAACAAATCAATTTATCTCTCTCTCTCTCTCTCTCTCTCTCTCTCTCTCTCTCTCTCTCTCTCTCTCTCTCTCTCTCTCTATATATAAATATCTCTATATATATATATATATATATATATATATATAAATATATATATACTATATATACATATATATATATATATATATATATATATATCTCTCTCTCTATATATATATATATATATATATATGTAAAATCTACTAGTCACTTTTACCAGACATATGTAATTCTAATATACAATGGCCTCTTAACTTCTCAATTCTTCAGCATTTTGATATACTTGTAACTTCTAAATGTAGATCCAAAGCAAGTGAAGGAACTTTGATGCCCGGTCGCGAGAAACGAACCGCGTCACCTCGCGTGATTTATGGTGACGCGGGTTGCGTTTCCCCGACCTGGCATCAAGTCTTTTCAGTTTCTTGCGTTTACAGATCTTGCAACTATGAATACAACATATCAAAAAAACGCGAAGAATTCGAAAAGAAACATTAATGACTATTAAATACACACACTAATACATACATATATATATGTATATATATATATATATATATATATATATATATATATATATATATATATATATATATATATATATATATATATATATATATGCATAGAATTTCTGACTCGTCGGGATCGAACCAGGTCTCTCGGGTGGAAAGCAAGGGCGTTGCATCCACTGGGCCATACAAGTCTAAAAGTTTGATTGCAGAACGCAGCTGCACCCCCCAAGGAATTGCCTGGGCAGGCTAACTGCTAGCATACCAGCGAGTTTTCCCAACTTCCCGACTCAGCCTTGGCCCAATAGACAGCATTTCATTCAGATTATCCTGTTAGATTAATTTGCTGAATCAGAATGAGCTTCCTTTGATATACAAACATTAACTGCCCAAATATTCACTGGTCTGCTCTCGAGTTCCAACTGCTTTAGTTTTGTATCAACTTGATGGTTTATTAATCAAAGGTATTTCTGTTCCACACGTGATTGTGTGTTGATGATTTTATATATATATATATATATATCTTAGAGGCCTACCTATCACTTTTTAGATACGTATGTAATTGTAATAACCACAGTGCCCTCATAACTTCTCGAGAAGTTAGGAGGCATTGTGGTATTACAATACACACACACACACACTCTCACGCATATGTATATATATATATATATATATATATATATATATATATATATATATATATATATATATATATATATATATATATATATATATATATATATATATATATATAGTCTCAGTAATAGTGCAGTTACATGAGAATCTTTCCTGATAACAAATAATATTGCTAAGACCAAGTAGAAAATTTTATTTTACAGGTTTCGAGGCGCATAGCATCAACATCTGGCTTAAATTATCAACGAAACATATGAAATGTTGAAAATACAATAAAATGAAGTGTCATACGAATACTTGACAAAATGGGTGAAATAAATAAAGAGATACAAAAATTGAAAATGCAAGTGGAACCTAAAATCTAAAAGCTAATAACAAACAAGAAGAACAGCAAGTACAATCTAAAAATATAAACATAAATATAATAGATAATGTAAACTGAAAATAGCTAATGCAAAGTAAAGTGGTTTTTGACCTGTTGCGTACCATCTAAAAAAATTATAATTTGTTTATAAATTGTACACCGGACAAGAAATACAGTATTTTAAAATCCAGGTCAGAAAACGGATGGTATTGTTCTAAACTGCGCTCCTTTATAGCTAAAAAAAAAGTGGTTTTGAAAGTGGAAACCTTGTGCTAACAGCGAGATCTGTGTGTTCCAGAATTGTGTCCGAGCCAACTAGAATTGGCTCCCACGTTCACAGACAACAATTCGAACAGGTAAACAAATAAGCAACACAAGAAGAAAAGGTACCTCCTTCAAAAGTGATTTAACAGTAAAGGGATTAGAAAAAAAATTGGAGCCTAAATTCAGGTTAACTGTTTAAATATTTCTTCTGTTATTTTTCAGACCATATAGCCACTATGAACAAGGTAAGGTTAGCTTGTGCACTTTACATCTTTATGTACTGCAGTCTGGGACAAACTCCTCCTCTTAAATAACTTCAGAATTTCGTAAAACAATTAAACTTATTCCTAATATATTGGGGTTTCTGTATCAAGTGACATTAGTAATTTCATTATATATATATATATATATATATATATATATATATATATATATATATATATATATATATATATATATATATATATATATATATATATATATATATATATGTGTGTGTGTGTGTGTGTTTGTGTGTGTGTGTGTGTGTATATATATATGTGTATGTGTATACACACACACACACACATACATATATATATATATATATATATATATATATATATATATATATATATATATATATATATATATATATATATATATATATATGTATATACATATATTCATATACTACTACAGTCATATACACCGTGACAATATTTATTTTCACCAATATTAAGCGACAAAACCTTTTAACATGTTCACTTTTCCTGTGGGATAGCATACACCCAAGCTGATTTATGATTGATCGTGCTTCGTGCCCACAGGGAATCCACCCGCTGTCTGGTTTACAAACATCGATGCGCAGTGACTTTTGACCACTTGATAGCTTAGTGCGTTTATGACGTGTTTTAATGTGAGGCGAAAGAGCTCTAAGCGTCCGGCAAAGCACAGGTAAAATGCAAACTGTAAAGCTTTAAAGAGTCCTGGAAATACGTAGTGCTGGCCTTAATTGCAATGGTTGCTTGAGTTCCACGATCTAATGGCCAATTTATTCCTTTTCCAGAATTCGTTTAGTTTTTTTGGTGACACTAAATTTTTAATCCTTTGTTCGTAAGCTAACATGAAGTATTTTAGGAGGGCAATCTTATTTTCACGTGGTTTGTTTAAATGATCACCAGTAAAAAAAATACTGTTAATAATAACCAATTCTCAAAAGATTTGTGTTAGTGTTCGTTTCTATTGCTAAAGTGTAAGTATTCAGTCAAAATCTGCAAATTTTCAGTTACCCAGAAACTCTTGCTATAAAATAATATTTTGAGCTTACTGTTACAGTAGCGAGTCTTCCACTGAACCTTTTCGTCAGATTCAGCGTTTCTGCAAACACCAAATATTTAGAGCAATTTATTGGTCAAGCAGCCTAAGCTCTATTTCTGTAGCCTATGTTTTTGGAGAAGACACTAAATATCCGTAATTGAAGTCCGTGGAGCCTCTATCTGGTTCTTGTTGGTCGATGCAATGAACCAATAAAAATTAAAGCATGTGTAACATCTTTATATATTCTTAAATAATGTATTATCGTATGGAATATTAAAAAAATGTCATCATGGATACACATTCTATATTATCACTATTGTCAGTATAAGTTAAGGTTAGTTTGTGAGAATCTAAAAATTTGACCCCTGTGCTCTTCTGTCCAATATGGACATATTCCTGTCAGACCCAGCAGTCTTGCACATTTGATGGTGACAGAAACATATTATATATCAGAATGTTCACTGGAATATTGACTAGTCCCAAAGTAAGACCAAAATATTATTTAACAGGAGTGTACATGCGACAGAGTTGGGATATCTACTAGAAAATAAAAAGAAATTCCTCTGAAGAGATAAAGGTAAAACAACCCGAGGGAAAGAAAACATTGTCACAAAACATTTTACGCCAGGCTGTGCACGAAAGTAAGAAATGTAGAACTACAGGGAAAACGAAGGTTTGGAAAACTAAAAAAAAATAAAATGATCGCCAGATCGGGGAAGGCAAATACCTCTTGAAATTCAGACATCCACAAATCTTATGTTGCAAGCTGGATAGAGGCTGCAGCTTTGCAATATTCACGAACTCTTGTTTCCATTTGCGTTTTACCGGATTGGTATCGGGACAGGAATTTGGAAATCTTTCGATGGTTAGCAGACTGCATTCGAATGTGCAAGTGTAGCTCAAGCTTGACAGGGAGCAAGAGAGAGAACCGCTGACTATGTATAAATATTAAAATTCTTCCCATCCACCTGAATATTCATGTTGCTTCATTTAAATCCTTGTTGCTTTAAGAAATAGCTCATTCTTATGGTACAGGCTTTATACATATATATATATATATATATATATATATATATATATATATATATATATATATATATATATATATATATATATATATGTGTGTGTGTGTGTGTGTGTGTATAAAAAAAAAATACTTTATCTCTTTATATATATATATATATATATATATATATATATATATATATATATATATATATATATATATATATATATATATATATATATATATATATGTGTGTGTGTGTGTGTGTGTGTGTGTGTGTGTGTGTGTGTAAAAGGCCAATTCTGAGCCTATACTTGATTTAAGTCTCTGTTTTATGAACAGAGGTTTGATCTCGCTTATCCCGAGATATTATGTGATAGCGTGTAGCGTGAGCCAACATTATCAGTTATACCTTTCCGTAACTAAAATCTAAGGTCTACTGGAATGAGATACTTAGTACAAAACTAAAACCTTTATTGACAAAAAATCGAAAATAACTTCTGAAAAATTATGAAAAATGAAAACGAATGATTCATTAAATAATCAAAATTCTTCTAAGGAAGTAAGGTTCCAAAATCATAAACACCCAATTACAGAAAATAACTCATCTGTCAAAACATAAACAGGTCAATTAATAAAATCAGGTCATCTCAAAAAACGTCATACCACTCCCTTCCTTGTAGGAGGGAGAGAGGAGAAAAGAAAAAAGAATACCTGTGAAAGAACAAACGTCACATTAAAAATCAGAAAATGTAAAAATTGCAGAAACACATTTTTCACACTGTCACAGGGGTAACGTGTGTGTTCATAGTTCTGAAAAACAAAGTCTAAAAACGTAAATGAATTCTACTCACTCCACAAGTCCTCTGGGACAGTCTTCATGTGAAAAATATCACCTCACATTTCTTAGAGTCACTGATATCGGATCACAATGCCCGATCAAACAACGGTCCCTCCCATTATATTCATTATGCAATGCACGAACAAACGTACTTTTCAGTGACATCATTCGGGGTCAAAGTTCGGCAAGACACGCCTCTGTACTCAAGGCGTCGCGAAGTACACGTACACATACGTACATTATCGAAATGCTTTCTTCAAAACCGGATTTTGTAACCGGTTCATTGCTAGAACATTCTTGGCTGACAACACATTTTGCCAGCCCGTGTCCTGTCACCAAGGTGGTTTCTTCGACCCTTGTGATCTGCGAATGTTTCATCATTTTCCTATTTGCTGTGTATAGTCAAAAATGGACCCTGCAGAATAGCTGACCCAACTTTTCAAAGGTCACCTTTTGCGAGCACACACACACACACACACACACACACACACACACACACACACACACACACACACACACATATATATATATATATATATATATATATATATATATATATATATATATATATATATATATATATATATATATATATATATATTCTATAACATTGATCATCTTGCCGTTCATCACTTCTTACTGTAGCCTCGCCTCCTGTATTCATCTATCACTGCCAACCCCACCAATAATATCATAGCTTCTTTGACGTCGAATCCATTTCCTCAAACTGTTTATCCGACAGAACAATTGACTACTTCGTCAGAAAGGTGAAGGTTCATCACCTCCTATCAACATCTAGGAGGAGACCCTAAAGACTCTTGTATGTATCTAGTACCAAGGAGACACCTTGAGTGGCTGAGCTCATTTATTGCCACAGATAATCATGGTGTTGCTGTTCTAGATTTCTCCACTATTCCTGGTTCTGAGCAGTTCATACTGTCTTGACCATGTATTCACAGATGTTACAGGGGTTGTATCTTGTGGAGTAGATTTGCCACTGGGTTCATTTGATCATTGTCCGATTAAGATTAATATGGAGATGAATCAGGTTGTTCCTGGTGTTAGGTTTTCAATAATGGTATACTTGAAATTCCATGCTAATTTGGATGGTATTCACCGTGATCATAATGAGCTCAGGTGGAGTGCCATTTATAGAAGTCCTATAATACTGAGTGTTTAAACGATCACCTTAACACTATTATCCAGAGGGAAATTCCTTCTAAAATACTTAAGCTTGTCTATCATGAAAAAAAAGAGGCAAATCATTTATTGAGGAACAACTAATCAAGATTTTTATGCTTAATGTCTCTGAGCTTAGAAGTCAAGCTCAGGTTGTCTGTGAGAGAACTGAGAAAGCTTATAATGATGTTCAAGAGATCTTGCTCTCCAGTGGTGATGACCATATGTGGTGGTCTACTTTCAAGTCATCACTCTTTGGAGTTGATGCAAGTATTCCTCCCCAGTAAGAGATGATGGAATTACTATATATTGCCCTAAGCAAAAGGCAGAATTTTTGGCTTAAGTCGTTAAGTGTAAACAGTTTGGTGAGTCCGTGGTGCTGCCTCAGTCTTGCTTCCCAGAGCCTTACTTGTGTTTAATGGCCTTCACTTCTAGAGAAGTCAGATCTTTACTTCTGGCCTTGATATTTATAATGGCATAGACCCTAACGGGGATCATTCATATCTCTTTTAAAAAAGACTGCTGATTTCATTGCTCCTAAGCTTACTGCTATTTTCAGAAGATTATTTGGACTTGCAAGTTATCCTGTTTGGGGGAAAAGAAACATTGCTGCATTACCTAAGGGACTAAGTGCATCCTCATGCCCCTCTGAATATAGGCCGATTTCAATTACCCCCATCTTACCCAAGTTTTTAGAGAAGCTGCTCTCTCAGCATCTTTGTAGGTTTGTTGAAGATAATAACCTACTATCAGTATTACAGTTTGAGTTTCTTAGAGAACTTTGCGCTTGTGGTGTACTGCTAGTCGCGGTCTGCTTCCTTGTAAAGTGTTCTTGATGAGTGTGCAGAGGTAAGGTCTTGGTTTTAATTAAGCCCTTTGGCCATGTAAATCATGAGGGAGTTACCTACAAGCTAAGATTATTGGGGATTGGTGTGTCTTCTATTAATGTTCTAAATGGATCTTTAATATGCAGAACCCAAAGTGTCTGTGTTGATGGCAAGTATAGTAGCTTTAGTATTGTTATTTCAGATGCTCCTCAAGGTAGTGTTATTGGACCTTTACTATTTATTATCTATAGCACTGACTATATATTATCTATAGTAGTGACATGTGATAAGGTCTGGAGAACAAACTGATTGCATACGCTGACGATGCCACTATCCTAGCTGTTGCTTCTTTTCCACACCATTGGTCTGTAGTTGCATACTCCTTAAATAGAGATCTGGACTTATTCATGAGTAGGGCAGGCTTTCAGGCAGAAGTATTACCCTTTGCATTCTGATTTATGTTGAAATTGTACGGTTTTAAACGTCAGTTACTTTCAAGATGATGTAACTTTTGATAAGAAATTGACTTTTCAAAATGATATATATAATATTGCCTCCTCTGTTGCTGGAAAAGTTGGTATCTTGCAGAATGTATCCTAATGTATTGGGAAGACTCTGTTATACCTTAAGCGTTTGAACTCTTTCTTCTTCCGTGTTTGGAGTGCTGTTCTCCAGTGTGATCTTCCGGTGCTAGCTCTCCTCTCAAACTCTTGGACAGAGTTACTTCATCAGTCAAGTTTATTTAGCCAGCTCTTAATGCTGAGTTGTGGCACAGACGTAAACTGAGTTCATTATGTTTGTTGCAAAAAATATACTGCAACGACAAACATCCTCTGCACTCCTCGTTACCTGACCTGGCAGTTTTTGCTCGCAACACTGGCAAGCTGCTGCTGCAAACAGTGTGTTGTTTTCTTACATCAGGTTTAATACTACTCAGCTTGTAATATCTTGGCTACAACTAAAATGCAGAATAATTTTCCTAGTGCAGTTCTTGAATCCTCTGAACTCCAAATATTTCAGGGAAGAGCAAATTCTTTCCTATTCTCTCTGTTGTCTCCTGAATTTCACGCGCATCAGTTATAATTTCTAATTCCTCATATTCATTCATTTCTTTTCTTTTCCTATAACATCTTTATTTGCAGCCTGATTTTCCTTTGGAGCCCTCTTAGGTTTATAGCTATTCTAATCTGTTCACATGGGTTTTCTGCTGAATGTTTAAAGAAAGAAAGAAAGAAATTAAGATAGTTCAGAAAAGTCTTGATCATTATATTGCATTAAAGTAACCGAAGAATTTCCTTATGTGTTTAGTAGTTTGCTTTAGCAACTAGTTGAAGATAGACATTCTTCCTGGCAGTGCGAAAAAAAAAAGGAAAAGATTTGTTAATTGAAAAATGCAGTGCTGATAAATCTTACAACCAGCTTGAAAGAATTAAGAAGAGAATTATTAACTGACAAACAAGCAAAAGCAAACATGCATACACACACAACAGACATGCGTGCACACTCATATGTATATATATATGAAGATATATATATATATATATATATATATATATATATATATATATATATATATATATATATATATATATATATACATATACATGTATATATATATATATATATATATATATATATATATATATATATATATATATATATATATATATATATATATATATATATATATATATATACATATATATATATATATATATATATATATATATATATATATATATATATATATATATATATATATATATATATATATATATATATATATATATATATATATATATACAATCATGAAGCTACAAATGTCGTTTAATATCAAATTCACGCTACCTCGATATCTCCGATGGAGAATTATCACCGAAGGGGAATTTATATAAGTGATAAATGAACAAACCACTGGGACGCGAACCCTTGACATGGACCCAAACGACTCAGTGGACATACCACCGCGCCATCAAGGTGGTAGCGTCCACTGGAGTCGTTGAATGGGTCCATGTTCACGCGTCCCAGTGGTACCTGTTCATTTATCACTTATATTCCTTCCATATCTCTCGAGGTAGTTGATATTAAACGACATTTGATATTGTATATAAATCACATTGTGATAAAAAATTTCATATATATATATATATATATATATATATATATATATATATATATATATATATATATATATATATATATATATATATATATATATATATATGAAATTTGTTTATGTAACAAACAGAATGATAATTCAGACGAGGAAAACTTGAGTATTTACTGTTTATGTGTTACCTACCACTACCGGGTTACATCTGGAAACTCGAATGAAGCCGGCAGATTTTCCAAAGATCTTTGGATTTCTGTCCGATACAAAACCAGCAAAATCCAAAAAAGAAACAAGAGTTCATGAATACTGCAAAGCTCCAATCTATGTTACACTGGATTTGTGAATATCTGAATTTTAAAAGGAGAATTTGAATTGTTTCATCGGGTGGGGTAGTTGAGTTCTTTAGTTCATAATTTCCTTTTGTTTTCTAAGTGTTTTTCTGTTGCATAAGCATGCTGGAATATTACAAATATTTTGAAATACGAAATTTTCAATTATTAGTGGTTAGTTTCAACCATCATAAATTGACCTTAGAGAAGCTTTAATAAAAACCTTGTTGAATTGCGCTCTCTCTCTCTCTCTCTCTCTCTCTCTCTCTCTCTCTCTCTCAAAACCTCATTCATAACAAATCCTCTGCTATATATTTTGCTAAACTAAAATATATTTTTAAATTATACCATTTTCATAACAGCCATTATTTTGCGGCTTAGCAAAAGTAACGGACAAAACTCATTGGTAGTAAAATCTCTCTTTTCGGGTAAGACTGGTTATGATTATGTACGCATTTGTACCAAACCAAAATCATTCTCAGTATTTCATTTTCAAGCCATTTGCCTTTCCAACATACTACAGGAAATCATGGCAACAATAATCTCTTTTAAACATATCGCACCTTTATAGCTAAAGCTTTACCGAAGTTATTTAAAGCTTTATTTCATTTTCCTAAAATCTTTATTTACAGTGGTTATGTGACATTCATGAGAGCAAAAACAAAAGTGCTATTGAGGCCGCAAGAACCTCTGCTACTTTTATACCCATTTAGACATTTAATTGTAGAGTCATAATTTAAGACATCAATATATTTGCAGAGGAAATTAGTCTGTATATATTAGAGGAACTATAGCTTCTTTTATAAGCGCGCGCAAGCACACACAAACACACAACACACACACACACACACACACACACACACACATATATATATATATATATATATATATATATATATATATATATATATATATATATATATATATATATATATATATATATATATATACATATATATATATATATATATATATATATATATATATATATATATATATATATATATATATATATATATATATATATATATATATATATATATGTATGTATATATTAGGTTTCAATAAGACAGGATGGTTTAGATTCCAGACTCTTTAATGCAATCTTGTCAGTTGTAGGCTACAGAGAGAGAGAGAGAGAGAGAGAGAGAGAGAGAGAGAGAGAGAGAGAGTTCAATATGACTGCTAAGGATCTCAGCAGTTAAAACTACGTATTTGTGATAAGTACTGTACCTTCACAGAAGAGAGAGCGGGAGAGGGAGAAAGAGTGAGGAGAGAGAGAGAGAGAGGGATATGCTGTATATTTCAGCAATCTTTAATTCCATTAGCCGTTTTTGCCGTCTCCCAAATTCAAAGGTAATGGAAAAATGTAATTCATTGCATTCATACCACTTGCACATTTTTAATTCCTGACATCCAAAAGTCATCCATTTTTCAGTTATATTCAGGTTTTATCAACTAGGTATCATCTGGGAAGCTGATAGTAATCATAAATATATTTGCACTTTTACCATAATTTTTGTCAGGGGGTAAAATACGAATTAATTTTACTTACGAGTAATTCATAGACAACATACAATTCTCTTTGTATTTTAATAATTTACTCACGTTTTTACCTATTTATTAATTTGTTAATTTATTTATTTTTTCTTTTTTTATCAAGTGATCTCTTCTTTCTGTATTTCCTATTACCTTTTTTATTTCTTTCAAATGAGCACCACAATGTTCTTTGGAAGGTTGAATTTCAAATCAACGTCCACTGTGGTGGGCTTGTTCCATATGAATAGGGGTTTATCTTTGCATAATAATAATGATAAATATGAAGACGTTTCCATGGAATGCAATATAAAATCTAGGCCAAAGGCAAAGTGCTGGGACCTAATATGAAGTCATTCATCGCTGAAAGGGAATTAAGAGTAAAAGACTTGAAATATGTAGCAAGAGGGAAACCTCACAGTTTCACTATGAAACAATTGTTAGTAGAGGGTGGAAAGTAAGTTGCAAGGAAGAGAAGTAAGTTGCTGGCATCACAGGATTCCACCCCTGTGGGACCTGTGCTTCACTGCCTCACCTTGGTTTAGTCAGTCAGGTCAGCAGCCAATAATAGAGCATCCTCACTATCAGGTGCTCGTACTTCACCATCGCCTCCTGTACTGCATTGTGACTGCTGACTTTGCACGCTGAGCCAAGGTGCAGCTATGGGGTGCAGGCCTCAGAAGGTCCAGCCAGCTGTAGAGCCTGTGCTTTACAGCCTCTCTTTGGCTTAGTAAGTCAGTTCAGCAGTCAATAAAGTTTCACCCTTTCGGTTGCTTGTGCCGCACCAGTGCCTCCTGCACCACGTGGTGGCTGCTGACCTTGCACTCTGAGCCAATATGCAGCTGTGGTGTGTGGGCCTCACAGGGTTCCACCCTGTATGAGACCTGTGTTTCACTTCCTCACCTTGGTTTAGCCAGTCAGTTCAGCAGCCAATAATGGAGCACCCACACTAGCAGGTGCTTGTGCCCCTCTGATGTCTCCTGTACCATGTTGTGACTGCTGACCTTGCACACTGAGCCAAGGTGCAGCTATGGGGTGCAGGTCTCAAAAGGTCCAACCCCCTGTATGACCTGTGCTTCACAGCCTCGCCTTGATTTAGTCAGTCAGGTCAGCAGCCAATACTGGAGCATCCTTGCTAGCAGGTGCTTGTGCCCCTCCAGTGCCCCCTGTACCAAGCTGTGCCTGCTGACCTTGTGCACTGAGCTAAGGTTCAGCTGTGGGGTGCAGGCCTCAAATGGTCCCATCCCCTGTAGAGCCTGTGCTTCACAACCTCTCCTTGGTTTAGTCAGTCAGGTCAGCAGCCAATAATTTTTCACCCCTACTATCGAGTGCTTTTACCTCGCCAGTGCCTACTGTATGACGAGGTAGCTGCTGAACTTGCGTGCTGAGTCAGTGTACAGCTGTAGGATGCAGGACTCACAGGGTTCCAACCCATGTGGGGCCAGTGCATCACATCCTCACCTTGGTTTAGTCAGTCAGGTCAGCAGCCAATAATGGAGCAACCTCACTAGCAGGTGCTTGTGCCTCACCAATGCCTCCTGTACCACATGGTGGCTGCTGGTCTTGTGCTCTGGGGTGCAGGCCTCACAGGATCCCACCACTTGTGGGACATGTTCTTCGCAGCCTAGCCCTGTTTTAGTCAGTTAGGCCAGTAGCCAATAATGGAGCATCCTCACTAGCAGGTGCTAGTGCCCCTCCAGTGCCTCCTGTACCTCGTTGTGACTGCTAACCTTGCTTACTGAGCCAAGGTGTAGCTATGGGGTTTAGTCCTCAAAAGATCCCACCCCCTATAGGGCCTGTGCTTCATAGCCTCACCTTGGTTTAGTCAGTCATGTCAGCAGCCAATAATTTTTGACTCTTACTATTGAGTGCTTTTACCTCACCATTGTGTACTGTACCACGAGGTGGCTACTGAACTTGCTTGCTGAGCCAATGTGCAGCTGTAGGGTGCAGGACTCACAGGGTTCCAACCCCTATGGGACCAGTGCTTCACATCCTCACCTTGGTTTAGTCAGTCAGGTCAGCAGCTAATAATGTTTCACCCTAAATATTGGGTGCTTGAGCCTCACTAGTACCCTCTGCTAGTACCTACAGCTGTAGGATGTGGGCCTCACCTTGCAGTCAGGTCAGAAGCCGATAATGGAGCATCCTCACTATTGGGTGCATATGCCTCACTGGTGCCTATTGTACTGTGTAGTGTCTTCCGATATTTCAGGCTAAACAAAGATGCTGCAGCAGAGCCGACCCCGCATCAAGTTCTCATCTATTACAGCGCTTGACTCTGGTTCACTCTCCCTTGGAGGGTGACAATTGTCTTCCACTTGATAGTCACAGGATATAGCCCTCATCAAGCCAGAGGTTGTTCTTGGACAGAAAAGTTCTTGCAATAAAATACTGGTTGTGACTTGGACTACCTGGTACATATTATTCAAGTATGCTATGTTATACATATTGATATATAGTTACACAAATACATACACGCACACACACACGCACTCACACACACGCACACACACACACACACACACACACACACACACACACATATATATATATATATATATATATATATATATATATATATATATATATATATATATATATATATATATATATATATATATATGTATGTATGTATATATGTGTGTGTGTGTCATCAGAAAATACGTTTCTGTTTTCTGATATTAGCAGTTGACTTGGACCATCGAAGGATGGTCTCTTGATTGTTAAATTTTCGTAGGCAGTATTTTAAAGATTTTCACATTCTCAATTGATCCCTGATCCCTTTTCATGCGTAGAGCAACCAGATTTGCTGAACAGCAGCACCAATATGCAGTAAATGTGCCTCGCTGTAGAACTTCTAAGTTCCAGATGCCCTTTATTCCTCACACCATTGGTTTGTGGAACAGTCTTCCTGAGGATGTCTTACAACTGGAACTACAAAAGTTCAAGCGAACATGCAATGCATTACTACCTTTATACTATTCTCCTTGCATTTCGATATATTTTTAACTATTTACTAATTTATAAATTTATTTTTTTTCTTTTTTAATAAGCGAGATCTCTTCTTTCCCTATTTCCCTGTACCTCCTCTTACTTCTTCCTAATGAACACCATAGTCTTTGGAAGCTTGAGTTTCAAGTCAGTGGCCATGTGTGCTTGTTCCATATGAATAGGGTTCATCTTTTGAATAATATATATGTATTTATATATATAATATAGATATGTATATATATGCGTGTGTGTGTATACAGTATATATATATATATATATATATATATATATATATATATATATATATATATATATATATATATATATATATATATATATATATATATATATATATATATATAGTGAGTGTGTTTGTTTATGTATGTATATGTGTGTATGTACTCTATGCATGGATATAAGTAAGCCTCTCTCTCTCTCTCTCTCTCTCTCTCTCTCTCTCTCTCTCTCTCTCTCTCTCTCTCTCTCGTCTAAGAGATATAATCTATCAAAGGGAAAATCTATTTGTGTACAAAATTGTCCATCAAAAGGGAATTGCGCTTAGGAAACAGAATTCCCAGAATTATTTTTCACTTTCGTATGCATTATAAATAAGATAAATACCTACAAATCACATTCTGGGATCAAAAGGACGCTTTGCCTTTAATTTACAAGCACAAGCTTTTGAAGACAGTCTTCTTGCACCTGGTATCTGAAGAAGGCCGTACTTCTTCAAAAGCTTGTACTATGTAAATTAAAGTGTCTGGAATTCAAACCATCTCGTCTCATCGGACCCTAATATGGGTATTATAAATATACATTACAAACTGGAATTGTGTGACTAGCTTGTGATTATATGTATGTATACACACACACACACACACACACACACACACACACATATATATATATATATATATATATATATATATATATATATATATATATATATATATATATATATATATATATATATATATATATATATATATACATGTTTGTGTGTGTTTGTTTGCGTATGTATGAATATTTCTCTGTTTCAAATAATATTAAAATAACTATATGAAAAATGTATAACAAAAATTATATACTAGAAATTCCAAAAGAATGATTAAAGTTCTTTCAAAGTCACTGAAATGAGACCAAATCTAATTATAACAGCATTCACACTAAGTCACCTTCAACAGAAATAACCTTGACAACAAACAAACGGCACGGGGATATTTTAATATTATTATCAAAGGGAACATCAAAAGAAAAATTTGGCGGAACTAACAAGGTCCATGATTGAAGATATACATTTCATGGATTAAAACGTAAAGGTCTCTTGTTTTACTTTTGATCACTGAAGTCGTAATAATAATAATAATAATAATAATAATAATAATAATAATAATAATAATAATAATAATAATAATTATTATTATTATTATTATTATTATTATTATTATTATTATTATTATTATTATTATTATTATTGTTATTGCTGAATGAATTGTCATTGGCGTTATTATTACTAATATCATTGTTAGTCTCCTTACTGTTTTGCTCTACTTTTCCAAAAATGATGAGGCAGGTACCTTGCAGTTGATAACTATTTTCCTTTAGGTTACAAGTTCATAAAAAGGTCATAAACACTAGATTTTTCTCTGATCTTTAGGAATAAATGTTACTCATGTGCCATAATTGCTGTTTAATTACAACTGCTTTTCAGAGAGTGGATGTCGAATGGTGCTTTCTTTCGCCAGAACAGGTATCGTGAAAATCTAGTTATTAATAATTTCCTCATCCATCTCATGTTATAGATATTAGCAAAGTGCCTAAAACACGCACTCATGAGCATGCAGAATACACACATAAGCGCATACATACATACCTACAAGTTCATGCACATACACATATATACTATATATATATATATATATATATATATATATATATATATATATATATATATATATATATATATATGTGTGTGTGTGTATATATATATATATGTGTGTGTGTGTGTGTGTGTGTGTGTGTGTGTATGTATGTATCAAACTGTTTCTTCTATCAGCAGACGTTTCTTGAAGAAAGATAGGGCCGCTATCACTGTAATATTGGTATCTTGACCATTTAATTATAGATGAACCCCTCTTGGCAGAAGGTACATCAGATCCTTTATGTACCTACAAAGAAGGAACCGAGCAATGCAATGAATTCCCTTACTAGCTGGGTCATTTGTAATAAATATATTAACAGTGGCATAATATATGGTTCTTTCTAAGTGGAAAATCAAGGATATGCTTATAACTAGATGACTGAATAATTAATGAGCTTTCTATTACAGAGTTGAAAGAAATATTACAGATGATGATGAAGGATGGACATAAGGCGCTTGAATACGCATTCATTTCATTAGTGTGTTACATACATCGCCCTCGCGATATGCATAGAACGTGAGAACATATGTATATATTGAAAAATACTGAGGTTATCACTTACTATTTTATTTTCAGTCATGTTCCAGTGACCTCTGTATCATGTTGAATATAAAAGAATATATTGTTAAACTGAATTTTTAGTGACACTTGTGAAAAACTGTAACTGGTTACCAGTAAGCGTGCAGTTTGTGTGAGTGAGAGATTGCCGGGAAGGTTTACTGGGTAGACGCTGCCTGCACAAGCACCCCCAGTTTGCACTTTTATAAAAAATCTAGAAAATGTAAAAAGATGTCTCATTTCTTTTACCACCTACAACACATTCGCTTCTACCTTGTACACACACTCGCTTCCTGAACGTTGAGGTCTTTCTCTCTGATACTAATTTCACACCAACTATCTATTCTTTCTTATGTTTTTCTCTCCTTCCTCCTAAAAATTCAGAAGTTAAGACTCTTGCCATCAGCTATCACTCCCCACCCTGTGTATCTCCACACTTCTCACCATCTCAGTTCTTATGCCACGAATATCATGCTGCAAAAAAATTAACCTTCATAACATCTTCAACAGTGTTGGCTCCAAAACTTCTTCATACATTCACTTTGGCTTTCATAGATAAGCCTAGTTTCGTCCTAAGCTTTCGCACCTGAATCGGTTACTTACAACTTCTTTCATCCCACTACCATCTGAAATGATAACTCCTGGATACCAATACAACTCTACGGCTTCTATTTTTCCACCATTAGTCGTTCCTAGCTCATCTTCCTGGTTTCCTTTTACTCTCAAACTTTTCTCTTTCTTACATATAATCTCCACTACCCCATCTTGTAGATATTTTCAAATTCTTTTACTAATTTCTGCTGTTCCTCTGCGCTGTCTCTCATCGTACTGTGGCATCCACAAATATCAGCCATCCCAGCTTCATTCATAAACTGCCTTGTCAACATTCTTACATCAGCCGAACACTCTCGCTCATGCAAATTCAAACATACGGCATTTCTGGCACAGAAACCTTTTATTGCTCTTGGCAGCTTGTCATTTACACCAGTGGTTCTCAAGCAGGGGGGAATTCCCCATTAGAGGGGAATTTTAGAGCTTCACGGGGAGGGGGTGCGATTATGACCACAGATTGGCAGGCTCAAACTGGCTCTAGGACCACAAAACGCAGTGCATCGGTCGGCAACACTGGGAGGTCACTCTGGGCTTTCTCTCTGCTTGTTTGTGTTTGTGTTAGCATTTTGTTGCTTATTATTTGGAATGCACCTTTTTAGGCAGACAATTTTGGATGGAAAGGGAGGTGGGTGGTGGTGGGGGGGGGGGGTGGCAATGAGATTTTGACAAATGAGAAAGGGTGCATGGGCCAAAAATAGGTTGAAAACCGTTGACCTGTACCTTACATACTCAATATCTTCCATAGTTACCTTATCAATTCCTGTTTCTAGCTTTCTCTAGATCCATGACTGCCACCTAAAGCTTTTTGCTTTTATTTTGAACATTTCACATAACTGTGTTTATGTTTGTGTCAGTATATTCATCAAGGAATATCACTCATACCTATGCTAAATTTTTGCATTTGTACAATGATAGTTTGTTAAAACTTGATTACTTTCCAATTAACTTGAGAAACGTAAAGTAAAATACGTAAAAGACTCAAAAGAAAGAGCCCATTGTCATTTACTTAAATATTTATTTAAACACTGGTTTCTTTAAAACCTTTGAGGTATTTGTCAGTTGTTTGTAAATTAATATTTTTTGATAAAATGTTATTCTTAATTATTTTTTCCTGAAATATTTAACGAAGCCTTTAAAAATGATTTAAATCATTATTTTTTCTCTATGAGCTATAATTTCTTCATCGAATATATGCCTAAAATATTGACTGTTCTCTATGAAAAAGCATTTCTTATCACTTGATGAGAAAATCCTGAACTTTATATTTTAAAATAGACTCGAAGATTTTCCAAATGGACAAACCTTTCGCAGCCGATATCATTCAGTGGTATATATATTTTTTTCCATTGCACGAAATACAGCTTGACAGTTTCAGCTGTCAAACATGCTCGTGACAGGGAACGAAAAAGTGTTTTGGCAGCCACATTCAGCTCCAAAGGGGCGATTTCATTTCTTTTTTAAAGCTGTTTCTGCTCTTCAGGAATCGAGAAGAATTTTCAGAAGTAAGAAGTGGAAAACATATACATATACGTATACATACATACACACATACACACACACACACACACACACACACACACACACATATATATATATATATATATATATATATATATATATATATATATATATATATATATATATATATATATATATATAAATATATACATTGATTTTATAATATGTTATGACAAATGTTGGGCCAGTGTAAAATCAATGGAAGTCAACCGAAGGAAGACCTAGACAAAAATATATGGATGGATTGGTGTCAGAATGACGGGAGGAAGAATGTCTGCAGCTCAAAAAAAACCAAAAGTTGCAAAAAAGTGCAGAGGGACAAAAAACCCACAAACCAGAAAACCCGATGGAGACGTCAGGACAGCCTCACGCTGTCATCAAGATGAGCAGCCGGAAATAATTTGCTGCTCAAAAACTCGAGAGACCCGACTGGCGAAAGAAAAACAGCAGCTCACCGACGAGCATCAAAACAAAAAAAAACTTGAAGGTAAGAGGCAGCAATCACAAAAGGAACAGCCATGATTGCCGACCCCTCAATGCCGTAACAACCCGCCAGCCAAGCAGTCCTTAGGGGATATAGCACCTGGATGATGATGATGATAAAGATACAAATATCGTTTAATAAAAACTATAAATACAAAAAAAAACCAAAAGAGCAGCACTAAACAAAATCAAGTTAACTAAAAGTAGCTTTTAAAAAAAAAAAAAGTCTCAACAGGAAATAACTTCCATCAGGGCACCAAGACAGCCCTCAGCTGCGAAAACCCACAAACCAGAAAACCCAAGGGAATTTTCAAAGTTGTGTACTAGTCATCCGTTACCAGTGGGAGTCTAACCACTGTTGTCTGGCATAGAACTACGATGTAAAACAAAAAAACTTGAAGTGACTTGAATCCACTGAGCCATACATATAACGTGACAATATATATATATATATATATATATATATATATATATATATATATATATATATATATATATATATATATATATATATATATATAAAATATATAAAAGATATATGTAATGTCATTAACTATATCTCAAATAATTTATTTTAGTTAGTGTATATATCTAACCAATGCTGTCTGGCATATATATATATATATATATATATATATATATATATATATATATATATATATATATATATATATATATATATATATATATATATATATATATATATATATTGCAAAGGAACAAGGAAAGGCACTGTCCATCTTAATTGTATTTTCAAGGCTGACAATTCATCTTAATTGCATTTTCAGGAGCTGCAACATGACAATCAGTAAAATAAAATTAAAATTACATTAAAATATTCAAAATACAATGGGTAAAAGTTTCTCTAAAGGAAAAAGGAAAAGGCTGGTGAAAGCCTATCCAAATGAAATGAAAAAAAAAACAATTTTCACTGAGTATTGCAAAGTTAGAATAAAAATAATCATACACAGAAGAAACAGCTTAACAAGACTATTAGGCAATAAACAATTGTGTGGAAAATGTTTGGGATTTTAAAGGTGGCACCGTCAATTTGATAATTGTAGATTCAAGTAGTGTTAGGTCATTTTCTTTCTGTACTTGTCCTACTGTTGAAAAGTCTTTATTTTTTATAAAAGTTTTACATATTTTTGAGTGCTTCCTGATATTAGACTGTTCAGGGCTAGATAATCTGCTCCCGGTTCTGAAGCTGACTCCTCTATGAGCATCAATGCGTACTCGCAACAGACTTTTAGTACATCCCACATAGATCCCCTGACTACATCTGAGGCACTTATACTTATATACAACGTAGGATGTAAATAAAGGGCTGAGCTTATCTTTAACCTTGAAGAGAGAGCCAATTGTTCGGAGATTCTTCGGAATGAGTTTGAGGTTAAGGGCGGTAATTCCTTTTGAATGATGTTAAGAAGTTTCTTTCTGAAAGAATCATCTTGTGTATAGCGGAGCGTACCATACAAATTAACTTTAGGGGCAGTGTAACATAGAGTAGGTGGCGTCATCTTTTTATTCAACATAATATTCAGACAGTTTAGAAAATAGTTTTGAAGGAAAACAGTTGTTCCTGAAATGATTAGTGAGGATTGTTATTTCGTCAAGAAATGTCAGCCAATTAGAAGAAATAGTAAAAGCCCTGTGGAGTAGAGTAGAAACAGAGTTTAATTTAAAATTAAAATAACAAGAGCTATCAAAATTCATAGCCAGACCCGTAAACGTACCTTTACGATATATGCCATTGTAGAGTCTTGCCGAGTTCCTGGAAACAAAAACGTTAAAAAATGGAAGCTTGCTGTCAAATTCTTTTTCTAGGGTAAATTTTATGTTAGGGTGTTGGGCATTAACAAAGTCCAAGAAAGACTGCATTAAGATCTCGTTTGAATAAGACAAACGTGTCATCCACATAACGCTTATAAAATAAATGGAGGGAGAACAGGGGGCAGACGTCCATTATACGCTCTTCCAGAGAGTTCATAAAAATATTGGCGAACGTAGGTCCCCAAGGACTTTCCATGGTGATTCCTTTCACCTGATTATACAAAACACCATGAAAAATTAAAGCCTTGTCCAGCAGGGCTAACTCTTAAAAAAATTGTGAAATAAGACATCGTCATCAAGAAAAAGCTTATTTATAATAATCTGAATTGTTTCCTTCACGGGGACATTGGTGAAGAGGGATTAGGCGTCCAGGATAAACATAAAAAAGTCGATGCACTGTTTGATAATTTCCTCCTTGAATTCGGTAGAACACGGAAAGGTGTAAGGGCCTTTACTCAACATTTCTAAAATAGGTACCAGGAATTTAGCAAGCGTATGATTGGCTGTATTAATAGTGGAGAGAATGTGACGCGTTGGAACATCGGCCTTGTGTACCTTGGGCAATTCATAAATAATACCGTATGAAGAACCCTGGAGACCAAAAATCCCTGTCCATCAATGTTCGTGGAGGGGGAGGGGACGGGCCGGGCGTGAGGAACAATTCATATTATTTAAAATAATCTGTGGGTTACATTAAATTTAGCTTTCATTACATATTTTCTTTTGTCCTTAATTATAGTTTTCCTTAAGGAAGTACTGAGGAAGGATCCTTCTGGGTGTTCGCTCGGCGGCTTATTAATCAAATTAATTAATGAGTGAACAAATGGAAACTATATCCTTTGTAATACAATATGTCAGTCAAACCACTCATTGATGTCAAGAGAAGTCGCGGTTCTTAGGGGTAGTGAATGAGAGGCGGAGTTGTGGGGTTTTCTGGAAGTTTCTAACCTATGCGCTGACTGCGGTAATTGCACGGCAATTCGTGAGACAGGTCACGAGATGCTAAATCCTACAAATGTCACGCGAACATATGACTGCGTGCATGTGTATGATTTACACGAGAAAAGGCTTCGTTTCTGAATCTACAAAGTTAAGTAAGTATATATATATATATATGTATATATATATATATATATATATATATATATATATATATATATATATATATATATATATATATATACATAATATATATATAAAGATAAAAAGACCACACAACATAAAACACTATTATAATATTGCAACCATATATATATATATATATATATATATGCCCCTGTATCATATATATATATATATATATATAGATAATATGTTACAATAATATATATACAAAGCATATATAGGTATATATATACATCTCCACACATGCAGGTGACTGTTTCACACACACACATATATATATACAATATATATATATGGTATATATATATATATATACTATATATATATATATAAATATATATATATATATATATATATATATATATATATATATATATATATATATATATATATATATATATATATATATATATATATATATATATATATATATATATATATATATATATAAATGTACCAGACACTTGGCTATTTGTGAACATGATTGTAGAAAATAGGAGAAAACTGACTGAGAGTGGGCAAGTTTTTCAGGATGAGTAAATAGCATTAGTAGAGATGAAGTAGGCATAAGCTTAGACCAAATACAGACACTATTTGAAGTGCAATGACACACTAAATGTCAGAGATTATTGAAATTGTCTGCATTTTTCCTTGACATACAAACCTTGAGTCTTTTGCATGGGATACCTTTTACTATATGAACGCCTAAAAGAAATAAAAGATGCATCCTATATAGAACCGCATTATTATCCCATTTACTATATGAACTCTTAGAAGAAATAAAAGATGCATTCTATAAACTGTAGAACCGCAGTATTTTATAGGTGGAATCCCAGACATAGCTGTAAGAATTCTTGTTTGTGAGATGAAAACAAAAGTTGGCAGAAACAATTAAGCATGAAGGATGTATTGTCAGGTTTCCCCAGGAAGAAGCTTCAGATGAAAATGGTTACAAATTACTGGTGTTTGGTGCTGCAAAAAATTTCGCAATTGGAGGTACACTCTTTAACACAGAAGCACATCCATCAGTGCAACTGGATGTCCCAGCTGACAGTCATAGAAAGCAAATAGATTGCATAGCCATTAATCGAGAGAGAAAAGTTCGTCGAGGAGCTGGAAAGGAGTAGATATCGGCAGAGATCAGAAACTTGCCATTTCAGCTAAAAAGCTGAAATCAGAAACCTCCGATAAAAATTTTTGCAAAGAGAATCAAAGTTTAATAAACAAAAACCTAAAAATGAACATCAAGAGGCCTTTATATTTGAATGTCGAAGTAGATTTGCCGTTCTACCAACTGGACTAACGTCAGGAAGGTTTACCATTTTTCTGGAGAAGTATTACTGAGTTAATGGGTAAAAGAAGGAAAACTTGGATATCAGATGAGACATGGGCTGAAATAATACGAAAGACACCGGCAATAGTTACTTATGGAAAAAACAACAGAAAGTAGAG
>NC_089794.1:6489830-6492330 GCF_040412425.1 Macrobrachium rosenbergii | reverse complement strand
TTACAAAGATGATATTGGAATAGTAACAGATGATGACGAAATCTAGACTTAGGACGTTTTTCTGTTACTAAATCCCAAAAAGAATCTTAGGACGCTGTCATTTTCTTAAATGTGCTACAAACACTGCTTTCCAGATATGACGAGAACATATGAGAACACATATGTAAAATATGTTGCCTCTGGCCATATTTATATATTTTGAAAAGTATTTAGATTTTTATATACAATTTATTTTTCAATCATGTTCCAGGACCCTGCATCATCTTTAGTATAAACTATGTGGTTCAAGTGATTTTTGTTGTGACAATTCAGAAAACCGTAATTGGTTACCAGCTTGTGTGAAATAGAGTGAGGGAGAGACTGGCGAGAGGGATTCATGGGGAGACGCTGCATGCACAGTTACCACCATTTTGCACTTTAATGATAAATCAAGAAAATGTAGAAGATCTGGTCTTATTTCATCTACCACCTTGCAACACCCACACACACACACACATACACGCACACATATATATGTGTGCGTGAGGGTTTATATGTGTGTGTGTTTGTTTATTCCTCTTCTAATCCATCGTTAATGAATAAATCCATTTCTACCCCTAATATCAAACTTGTGCACAACGGTGTCTATCGGAAACAGAATACGAAAGTTTCCCAAAACTTATAACTTGTAAATCTGAGGGCGTCTCCAAGTTGCTGTGTTTCATTTCCTTTCCTAATTGTTTTCATCGGAACACTAAAGTTGGGAGCGATTCATCTCGCAGGAAACTTTGGAGAATGAAGCTTGAAGGCAGTCTAACTAATTATGAAATTTTGGTTCGGTAACAAATTGTGCTTTAGGTGTTCTCTCGGCAACTGTTCGAGATGTGAAGTATGTTCGGTTGGTATGTGTGTTGATAATGATAACACGTTTTCCTGAGAATTTGCGTTCTTTACTGCGTACTGCAAGAAATAATAATAATAATAATAATAATAATAATAATAATAATAATAATAATAATAATAATAATAATAATAATAATAACCATAACAGCGTGAGTTACTAAAACGGTTAATAAATCTACAATGATGTCAGTGCAAATACATATTAAAAATATACATAAAACTAGAGATTTTGCGAACCTGGTCCATTCTTCTTATTGAGTAGGCTCTCGAAAGTTCTCGTTTGATAAATATTCTTTTATGTATTTACACTGTCATTATTATGGATTTCTTCACTAATAATAATAACAATAATAATAATAATAATAATAATAATAATAATAATAATAATAATAATAATAATAATAATAATACAAGCTCATCAGAAGTAGCGGTGATAATCCAATGCTATGAGTTTGAAAAACTCAGAATTTCCATTTATCTTATAAACGACCATAGATTAGAATCACCGACTTCTGGAATGGTGGGAGAGAAACATGCATATTCAAGAGCTCAAATGACTGCAATTCCTTTTTAATTACTATGAATTTAATAGCTGACTGCGCAGAAATGGGAACGCGGAATTAGAGCATAATAACTCCTCAGAATTCAGAATGAGAGATAATGAAACTACTTTTCGTAGGACATAAGTCCTCCACCTCCGTCCTTGAAATCCAGAAACATGACTTTTCATGTCACTGCGATGAGGCATGGACTGACTGGACTGACAGTGCAAGGTCAATTGAAGCCTTATGCGCCTACAGATGTGATGATCTGAACAATTCTACTGTACGTCTAAGGCTCATTGCAACTGATGGCTGTTTTTCTCAGAATGTTATAAATTATATATTTTACTCTTTTGTTTTGTTTTGCCCCTGACTGCTTTCACCATTCACCAAGTCGATTAGATGATTTTCTTTATTTAGCCAGTTCTTGTTAGTGTGATCCTATTTAGCCTTGCGGCCTAGTGGTCATTATACTCCTCTTTTCCCTGTCTAGATTTCCATTGTGTTTCTTAATGTAAACAGTGAATTACATACCTGCAAGTTAGTCGATTCTGAAGTGCTGCTGCTAGAATAAATACTGGAACCGGAAGGTGCTACTTGGGGTAACACCATCTATGGAGAAAAGATAGATTTGTGAAAATATGCATACATTAATGAACATGATAAAAGGAATGTAGACTAGGTTCATATGTCAACCCAGCACCAAAAATATCTGCGCTTATATGATCTCACTTTTCATGTGCTGCAAAAACAGTTTCAATAAAGAAACTGCTGCCATACGGTGTGGAAAAAATAAATAAATAAATATATATATATATAAATATATAAATATATATATATATATATATATATATATATATATATATATATATATATATATATATATATATATATATATATATATATATATATATATATATATATAATATATGACTTGGAACATATTAAAACATATTTTTGTTGGAGGAAGTTTATGCTTGCTTTAACAATTAACAAACCCATGAAATTCTGGAAGTCAATTTGCAAAGAATATTTCATACTTTCATCATTAAATCTGATGATCTTTACGGAAATAA
>NC_089794.1:6479830-6482330 GCF_040412425.1 Macrobrachium rosenbergii | reverse complement strand
ACACATTCTGGAATGGAAATCTGTCAAGGAATTCTTTGGGGGTATTTTTCTTGTTAGTTTCTCTATGCTTCCCCTCTTCATTCTTACCAGCCCTGCTACGTCACTTGGATCAGAGAGTAAATCTCTCTTATCCTGTTTATTGTGTAGATTGTAAATGCGTCCATTCTGTTTCGGGAATCTGTTCTTTTCCCTTCTCAGTTCCTGTTTACATTTTACCGTCTCCACTCTAATGCCTAATGGGTTCAGAGTGTTAATTTCTTTTTAAATATCATCTTTTAATTTCTTATCTCTCTTTACAAAATCTTCATTAGATCTAAGAGATATTTTTATTTGTGTATCTAAGGAGAAATTTTTTTTACTGCCGTTCTGTCAAACTTTCCTCCGAATTCACCCATTTTATTTGTTCGCCATACTTCCAATAGCCATGACATTCCCGAAACTGGTTTGGTCATAACAATTCCTAGTGAGTTTTCTTCCACAACCCCTTCTCTGTATTTACTCCTCATGCCTTACTTCTGTATAGGTGTAGAGACCTTCGGATCTTTCCTACATGGTGACCCCCAAGGGTTTTAACCCGGTATGTATCCACCTTTAAGGCGTGTTTAGTACATCCCCGATGGGGATGACCGCAAAAGCATAAACAAAAGACTGTAAATATCATAAAGATAATGAATGACCTCCAAGAAATATTAGTCCTAGATAACAAGCCCCGAAAATTGGGGGTCACTATCTACGAAAGAGCCAAACCTTAATATTCATTCCACTAAGTCTTGAGCCGACAAACTTTTAACTAAAATCACAGGGGATGGTATGCCATCTTTCATTAGCAGTTCACCGTTTTCCCTTCATCCTAAACGTCTTTTGGAATGCCCTTTTTCCTCCGTAACCTCGACATCTCTTCCACCTCGACGTCTCGAAATCCCATGAAATATAAACGACCATCATATCAAACCAAAAGACAGGCGACATCTTTCAATATGTTCTGGGAGGAGGGACCCAATCAACTGGGTGGGGCTGTCAGACAGTACAACAGAAAAAGCCTCCATGTTTCTTGAAATGATTGAAACGAAGGTTTATTTTCTCTGGAATAACCTATGCTTATAAATGGCCCTCGGAATTTTCAGCGGGTAAGGACATCATGAAAATATGAAAAGAATGGGTTTTATCATAAGACGTCTCGTAGGAAACAATCTACATCATCTTAATGATTTTATAAAGTGTTTGTAGGCGATACGTCAACTGTAAGTCAGCAATATAAAAAAAGACACTATACTAAAGAAAATGTTACACAGGAAAAAAATTGGAAATGCGTGTAGTGATCCAGATAAATATAATATCTTCTAAGGGAGAGAGAGAGAGAGAGAGAGAGAGAGACTACCTCAGACCAAGTTCAAGGCCCAAGGCTCATGACTAGAGTTGCTCTTCCGGTATATTTTGCATCTTCCAGTCTTGATGGTCTGGGTCGAGCTTAGTTATTTGTTTGTTTGGCTAAACACATCTACGCTTGGTTCCTCAGATGGACCGCTCAGTGGTGCGTGGTGGAAATGTCCTGAAATTTTCCTGGTGTTTTTGGGCATTAATCTACCTCTTGCTTTAATTTTAGTTCCAATATTTTCGATCTGTTTCATGCTGAATTAATATGCAGAAGAAAAACTAAGAATTGTAGTCTTTTCCAGCAGTCAAGGTCCTTAACTTTTCTATTCTAGCTCTTTGGAATATCCTTGGTAGTGTGTTATATTGCAATATTCACCGTACATACGTTTTATAAAGCATAATCATTAGGAACAAATTCCCATTTGCTTTGTTTTGCCAATAGAATTGCTATTTGATCATTGCTAACATTTCAGGTCTTTAACTGCTTCCTTTGTTTGTGATTGTCTTTTATTAGGTCCTTTATATGCATATAGCATTCCTAAAATAGTTCATTGATTCAAATTTACTGAGCTCCTTTTATTGGTAAGTTTTCTTGAGCAATTTCTCTACAAAACTTTACTACTGAGTCCTTTAACATTACTGTCATGTCTGGCAATCATAATCACAAACAGCAAGAATGGTCACCGGATATTCCGATAAGAATCACTATCTGTTTTCTATTTTGCTTATCCATCTTCCTACTTTGTCAACAATGGTTTTCTAACAATATTGCGACATCATCTTAAACTGATTTTTATTTATCATATTTTTTGTATGCTTTCTTTATGGTGGATTAACAGTACAAAACCATGTTGTCCTATATTGAACAATCTATTTTTCATTAAATGTATTTTTTTATTAATATACTTTCATAATATGAGATGTCAGACCACAGGCCTATAATTACTTGCCTCTAGTCTTGAACTTTGAAAGATCATCATAAATCTTGCCTACGGTGGCTTTGCGATTGAATGTGAACCACTTTCTTTAACAATATGGACAGGTCCATCTGCCTGTGTATCCATTTTTACTCTCATTATTAGCCTGCACAATATCGTTGAATCTTGTATTCACCTTTGTATAATCT
>NC_089794.1:6467330-6474830 GCF_040412425.1 Macrobrachium rosenbergii | reverse complement strand
GTTTCATCCAGAAATTACTGTGGTGACTGGCTCATTTATCCAGATATTACTGTGGTGACTGTCCCTTTTATCCAGGTAACACTTTACTGACTGTCCCATTTACGCAGGTGCTACTGTACTGACTGTGCCTCTTATCCTGAAATTTCTGTACTATCTGTCCCATTTATCCAAATATTACTTTGCTGACAGTGCCATTTACCCAGGTGTTACTGTGATGTCTGTCCCTTTTACCCAGGTATTACTGCGCTGACTGTCCCTTTTACCCAGGTATTACTGTGCTGACTGTCCCTTTTACACAGACATTACTGTGGTGACTGTCCCTTTAATCCAAGTATTACTGTGGTGACTGTCCCTTTTATCCAGGTATTACTGTGGTGAATGTCCTTTTTATCCAGGAATTACTGTGGTGACTGTCCATTTTATCCAGGTATTACTGTGGCGACTGTCCCGTTTATCCAGACATTACTGTGGTGACTGTCCCATTTTTCTAGGCATTACTATTCTGTTTGTTCCTTTTATCAATGTATTACTGTTCTGATGCCAAGTATTACTGTGGTGACTTTCCATTTTATCCAGATATTATTGTGGTGACAGTCCCATTTACGCAGATATTACTGTGATGGCTGTCCCATTTATCCAGGTATTACTGCGCTGAGTTTCCCTGTTACCCAATATTACTGTGGTGACCGTCCCATTTACCCCCCACTAAACCTAAGCACTCCCCCAACTAAATCTAAACACACTCCCTGCTAAACCTACAATAAACACAAACCTTGATACAGAATTGTTAATTACAGGAAAGAAAGGCATTTGCAATAATATATTTCTATATGGAATCGGGTATATGAAATGAGGTATGATAAACCCTTCAAGCTTATTTACCACATGCGTTACAAACGGAAGGCGTAAGGGGGATGCAGGAAAGGGAAGGGAAAGGGTAAGGGGAAAGGGTACGGATTTGAAACCTACCCTGTTATCTAAGCTGGGTCAAATGATGGTCACGTGCCAAATTTTGTCTAAATCGGTCAAGCAGTTACCAAATAAGTTACAAAGGAAATGGGGAAGGGGGAAGGGGGAAGGGGGATGGGGAAGGGACAGGGTAAGGGGAAGCAGGTATTGGTTTAAAACCTACTTTATTATCTAAGCTGAGTCAAATGATGGCAAGCTCCAAATTTTGTCTAGATTGGTCAAGCGGTTACCACACAAGTTACAAAGGGAAGGGAAAAAGGGATGGGGGTAGGGGGAGGGGAAGGGGGTACGGGTTTGAAACCTACCCTGTTATCTAAGGTGGGTCAAATGACAACCACTTGCCGAATTTTGTCCAGATCGGTCAAGCAGTTTGGATTTCTATAGTGAGCAAATATACAAACTAACATACAAAACAAATATACAAACATACAAACAGTCATATATATATATATATATATATATATATATATATATATATATATATATATATATATATATATATATATATATATATATATATATATATATATATATATATATATATATATATATATATATATATATATATGTGTGTGTGTGTGTGTGTGTGTGTAATAATATATATATATATATATATATATATATATATATATATATATATATATATATATGTGAATGTTTGTATATTTGTTTGTATGTTAATTTGTGTATATGCACGCTATAGAAATCAAAACCACTTGACTGAGCTAGACAAAACTTGGCACTCGGTCATTATTTGACCTAACTTAGCTAAGAGGGTGGATTTCAAAACCCGTACCCCATTCCCCCTCCCCTTCCACATCCCACTTCCCTTCCCTTTGAACTTATGTGGTAACTGTTATAGATCTATATATATATATATATATATATATATATATATATATATATATATATATATATATATATATATATATATATATATATATATATATATATATATATATATTCATTATGTTGCCTTGTAATATGTATATATATTTACTCTTCTATTTATCGTGTGTTGTGTAATCATAATAATTGTTGATTAACCGTGTGTAGTGTAATGTCAGATCTCAAAAGATTTAATGGTTTACATAACTTAACAGTGTAATTTAGAATTAATAATATCTTTCCTGATAATAGCGTAGTAGCGGGAGAGAGAGATTCGAGTTTTAGACTAGATGTGCCATCCATCACCAGTTAAGATAAAGTGGTGACAGGTCGGGAATAACAATTGCTGATCCGTTCTGTAAACCAACTCGGGTTTTTCGTTTTGTTTTTAAACATGCCAGTCAAACTTAGCCAGCTGCAGTCTGTTTGATCATGTAAAGATTTCTGTTAATGCTTTGTCCCCTACGAGAAGAAGACGAATGATTTTGCAATGTTACATGTGTTCCATACAATTTTTTTTTTATAAAGACGTATACTTTTGAGAAATATGAACAAGTGTTGCACTGAAGCACATGGTAATTGCGTCATGTTTAAGATTGCATTACTCTGATCACATATTATTCTGATTATGTCCCATGTTTTTTTTTTTTTTTTTATCATACATGCCCTTTTCAGAGTAAGAGTACATGTCTCGATCGATGTTCATGTATTGTCGTTGCAGTTCAAAATTTTTTGCTTCCTTCTTCTAGAACCTTCTCTTGTATCTCGTTCCCAAAATGCCTTGATGACATCATATGACTGTTTCATTTCATACTGGAATTCTGAAATTTGTTCATTCTGATTTCAGAGACCGTTCATATTGGTTCTCTCTCTCTCTCTCTCTCTCTCTCTCTCTCTCTCTCTCTCTCTCTCTCTCTCTCTCTTCAAAAGAGATTAATTATTAACGTAAAGTGTTATTGTGGTCAATGGTGTTAGTCTTAGTTTTTGAGATCTGAATTAATGAAAACTCTATATTCGTGAATGCGCCCGATAGAAAAGTGTTTTGTGAATCTAAAGCAGCTGTAAGTGATTTTAACAAAGGTTTTCACAAGCTTGTGTAAAGTAAAGTGAAATCATGTATAATAAGGTATATTAAGGGAATTTTTGCTTAAGTGAAATTATTATTAATAAATCTTTTGTGTATTTTTTGTGTGTTCTTGTGCTTGCAGTCTCTTGCTTTTTTCACATTTTATATTTTTGTGATTTATCATTTATTTACTTAGCATTTTAAATATTTCTTGATAATTTAATATTGCACACTTGATTTAATTTTCATTTATTAAGATTTTCTTTTCAGATTTTGAGTAATTCTTAATCGTTCAGATTTTGCTTGATTAATTTAATTTCATGATGAATTAAAGTTTTTAGGATTTAGTTTTGTTTATTAATTTAATTTAACGCAAGAATTAATAAAATTTTCTGTTGTTTTCAGGTAATAGTAAATAATTCAGATTGTGAATTCTAATTATAGATTTTGAATTTAAAATAAATTTTTGTACTTATAATTGTTAAAAAACAGTGTTTCATTTATTGACCACCAGTGAATAGGATTAATTGTGCATAAGGCAAACTGATAAACATACTTTGTTCCTTTAGTTTTGCTGAAGTGAATTAAGACCAGGGAACAGTTAATGTTGTTTGATGGAGTGATGCCCTTTTATTCTAGTATATTTCTTGCTTAATTATTGATATCTCACACTTATTTTGATAAACTTAGTTTGATTTTTCAAGTGATTAATGAGCTTTTTAAGGGATCACGGTCACCTTTAGAGTACTCAGTCGTAATTTTTTTGTTATGATAGTTCAGGTATCTGGCTGAAGTGGGGTAAATTTTTGAATTTTGTGATTAGTTGTGTAATAACCAGGTACTTGGTACGCATCGTGGCAATATATATATATATATATATATATATATATATATATATATATATATATATATATATATATATATATATATATATATATATATTTGTATATGTTTGTGTGCGTGTGTGTGTGAGTGAAAGATCCTGATACACTAACGCTCAAAACTGAAATGTTAAGAAAGTTTTAATCTTTTTTTAACTTCAATGTATTTCGAAGAAACCCCACGATATACTGACTGCAAAATTAACCTGACTTGTTCGTGCTAATCTTGACAGAATGATCATCAACTTTCTGCAATACTGGACAACTTAATGGCGTCACATTTCATGATATCATCTTGACATCAAAATGGCGCCATGTAATAAAGAAGCGTTAGTTATTTTGAGATGAATTATTGATTAAGAAATAGATTTAAAGTCTACTGCTGCCATTAAACTTTTCAGAATTTGACAGTTTATTGTTGTATGAACAATTTTATTTCTATAGGAAAATAGTGTTATCATACGTGGAAATCACTTTTGCTGCTGTTGAAATTTGAAAATGATTATCATTGTTACTGCAGATATTATTATCACTAGATTTTTAAATAGTATTATTGTTGTTTCTCTTCTTGTTAACGTTTTGTTCCGAATACTATTCCTACAATGATTAAAAAATTTATTATTATTATTATTATTATTATTATTATTATTATTATTATTATTATTATTATTATTATTATTATTATTATTGTGATACCACATTTTAGACATAAAACATTATTATTATTATTATTATTATTATTATTATTATTATTATTATTATTATTATTATTATTATTATTATTATTATACCACATTTTAAACATAAAGCAGATTACATTGACGTTAAATTTGGTGTTTATGTATTTATAATGCCTATATTAATTGATTGTATTATTATATATTGATAAATAAAAAAAAACGCCAGTGCTTTCGTAATGGGTTATACAGATACCTTCTTTTTATTGCTCTTATACGGTACATCTTAATATAAAAACAAGTGAAAAATGCGCGGAAGTTTTTTCGGAGCAATCTAGTTTTTTGTACAGGGTACAATCAAGGCCACTGAACACAGATCAATCTTTCGGTGTCTCGGTATAATGCTGTATGAGCAGCGTCTCATGAAACTTTAACCACGGCCCGGTGGTGGCCTGTCCTATATCGTTGTCAGACGCATGATTATGGCTAACTTTAACCTTAAAAAAACTTTAAAATATTGAGGCTAAAGGGCAGCAATTTGGTATGTTTGATGATTGGTGGGTGGATGATCAACCTACCAATTTGCAGCCCTCTAGCCTTAGTAATTTTTAAGATATGAAGGCGGACAGAAAAAGTGCGGATGGACAGACAGAGCCGGCACAACAGTTTTCTCTTTTGCAGAAAACTAAAAATGAGAAAACAGGTGGGATATAATCTGATAGAAGCCGGCTGTCTCGTCTATATTTCCTGTTAAGTTTTGTAGAAATTCCATTGTTAGTTGCTTAACCATCAAGAGATTTAACCAAGGGTCTTACAAATCAGAATAGACAACATCTAACTTGTAGTCAATAAACATAAGCGGTGGAGAAATACGAAAAACTTCATTCTACGAAATGATACGTATTTCGTTTTACAGACCTGAATTGAAATAATTTTCAATTAAAAATAAAAAAAAATAAAAAAATAACTACTAATCGTTACAATTACTGAATGTTTGAAAAAACGTGAAAATGAATTTTGAAATCAAAGGAAATTCCGTAATTTTTATATTTCAGATCTTAAGACCTAATATCAATCACTGAACATTTCAGAAATAACCATGTATTTGACAGATTAGCTCGTATATTTAGATTAAATATGTAAAACCCCTTTGACATAACAGCTAAATCGTATAATTCATAAACTGAGGTTTTGAAAAATCGTTTACTCGGCTTTTCTCTTGAAATTCTACAATATTCAGTCTTTCGTCGTGCCTAACAATAAATCAATTAAGCTTCCTCGTAGGTAAGTGCACTGCCTGGATAAAAATAGCTATCAAAAACTTGAAATTCTCAGAAAAACCTTAAGCGAATTCCGGACTATACTTAAGGCAGCGCTCCTCGAATCTATAATTAATGTCAGAAAAAAGTGGTTGGGTAAGGAGAGGAGGGGGGGGGGGAACTGGGAGGGTTGGGTTTTCCAGGGTATAATGTGGCTCAGTTAATTGGATGAAGCTTGTGTCATGTAACGAAATACGCAGTGCAAAAATCACGTAAACTGGGTGAATTCTATGCATGAGGCCTCAGAAACATTGTCCGTTGCGTAGTAATATATATATATATATATATATATATATATATATATATATATATATATATATATATATATATATATATATATATATATATATATATATATATATATATATATATATATATATATATATATATATATATATATATATATACATCGTGCTTACTCCCATATGAAAAATGGGAAAAGCACGTTAAACGAAGAAGAAGATATATATATCTCGATAACCAAGTTACTTATGTGTCAAGGATCAACAGCAAAATCATGTGTAAAAAAGTACAGTTTATTCAAGAGTCTAACATAGTAAATGGTTTGGAATTAAAAAAAAAAAAAAGTAACGGGAAAAGGACAAGCCTATAGCCCGGAAATGGCAACCCAAAATAAACCCAACTAATATACAACGTATTGCTGTCAGCTTCAACTAATTAAGTCCCTACATCGTAAGAGTCGAAAATGTCTAACATGACCGAAGTCACGATATGTCAAGTTCCCTTCCATTTATTTGACCTCTAATCAATACATCTGAGGAAATAAAGGAAAAACCAGAACTTTGAAAAAAAAAAAAAAAAAGGAACAGAGAAAAATAGATGTGGGGTCTCTCCCACGTTACTGACCCAGAACTACACATAAAAAAATATGGCAATAGAAATTCAAGAAATGCAATAAAATTACATGTGGCAGGGTAATAAAAAGATGTTCAAAGCATTGTTATATATGAAAAGAACAGTACAGGTTAAACAGAAAAATGATAAAACCCACTTGGGGTTTGGAAATCAAAGACTCAGCTCACCTCACCAGCAGTTCATGAGCACTTCCAACAGAGTGGGTCTTTTCCTTAGAAAATCACCAGACCCGAATGCCTAACCTGTACTCAAAATGGGATATTTACACTTCCAGTGACCCACTCACGAACGAACCCCCAACGGGAACTCGATGACTTCCGGTCGTCGGAACATTCTGATATAGCTAGGGCATCATCCAAGGAGCTATGCACTTTTGTCCCCATGGGAAGCGATGCTGACCACGGGCTATATCAATACTGACTAGTGAACACGTAGGCACTGATTCGAATTTTCCCTTGCCCAAAATATCTCGGGCTAGCCAGAAGTTCTTAAATAAAAAAAAAACTATATATACATATATATATATATATATATATATATATATATATATATATATATATATATATATATATATATATATATATATATATATATATATATATATATATATATATATATATCATTATTCCTAATGCTTTTTCATATATGTATATATATATATATATATATATATATATATATATATATAATATATATATATATATATATATATATATATATATATATATATATATATATATATATATATATATATATATATATATATATATATATATATATATATATATATATATATATATATATATGAATTTTTATCACATCAC
>NC_089794.1:6447330-6462330 GCF_040412425.1 Macrobrachium rosenbergii | reverse complement strand
GAGCGGCAACTGGTCAGCATTTTATATTCCATTCGCTTCTAGCTAATAGCTAACAGCTTCGAAGCTGCAATTCTATTACATATACAAAGCGTTTCCACTGATCCGGATTTGGTAAATGGCCTTTCAAAGGATACAAACAGACAGACTAACCAATAAAGAGATTAGCGTTTGTTTTGATTATTCGGAAGTCGAATTTGGAATTCACTGAGTTCTGTTTCGATTCCTGGCATTACATGTGCCACGTCCAATGTTTAGGAATCCGTATTCGGGATGCCAGGGGTAATATTACTAGAACATTCCAATACTGGGTGATGTTGCAACAGTTTTATATGTAAAAAAAAATAGTTGCTCTTTTCATCAATTGCTGAGGTGGAAGTTTTTTGCATGATACAATTAAGTGATTGATATAACAATGGCTTTTGTGCTAGCTCTTCTTTTAATAGAGCAAACTGCTGTTAAGAGAAAAGATTTCATTTGAGATATGTTTCGGAATTTATTGAGAAGAGAGAGAGAGAGAGAGAGAGAGAGAGAGAGAGAGAGAGAGAGAGAGAGAGAGAGAGAGAGAGAGAGAGAGAGAGAGAGGTCAGAACTTCTCCTACCCGTCTTTGAGTTGAACTAATAATAATAGTATGAAGGCTTCATTCCTGTTATCGTCAATCTATAAAGAAGCAAAACCACAGCTTCCTAAGCTTAGATCAACCTGTCTCTTTCATTTTATCCCAGGACCCGTCTTGATAAGAGCATCAGACTGCCGGTTCCATTGACCTTTGCAAAAACTTCACAAGAGGTTTGTCATTTTTATTGTGGTCAATTTTATCATTGCATGTTACTGAAATATTACTATTATCATCAAGTCAGTTATCGCCTATATTGCTACTGCTTATACTGTAGATACTGCTACCAGTACCGAAGTTGCGGTTATTATCATTACCATTATTTATTCTGGCATCGCTACAACCGCTTATCATCAAAATTAAATTATAAGCATAAAACTGTACCTTAGCTAGGAAGAAATGAGAGACTCTATATTATTATAATTAAATATCAAATGCTTTAAATAGGTTAGATAATACCATTGTGCAAAGAAGCAAGAAAACTTTAACATAAAACATAAAGACAGATTGATTGGTTGATTGAAAATAATCTGGCCATTCCAAAAAGAAAGGTGCCAACAATAACATTTTCTTTCAATTGATAATAACTTGTATTAAATTTCGTCACAGCTAGCTAATGACTAATAGCTTAGAAGCTGAAATTTTAATACATGTACAAAGCGTTTCTTCTAATCCGGATTTGATAATTGGTCTGTTTAAGGAAACAAAATTACAGAGAAACCAATAAAAAGAATGATGGTTGTTTTTGTAATCGGGAAGTCAGATTTAAAATTACCGGATTTGGTTTTGATTCCAGATTTTAAGAATTCACATTTGAAATTCCTGTGACAGTTATACTAGAAAATCCCAGCTCAGATGAGATTGGCTCTTTTTTTAAAATTAAAGAATCTACATTGATTTAAGTAAGTTTGCTCACTAATTATATTGTATGATTAACTACTATATGTTGAAGATATGTCACATGATAAAATAAACTTTTATTAGCATTGTAATTATCTGTCATTTCTAGTTTCCTCTAATTACATTATGCCTTCTTATAGAATAAATGGAAACCATAAATTTTGCAGTCATTTACGGTTATATAAACCGTATAGTAAGGAAATAATACACAAAGGCCATGAAAACAACTGATTTATTATTGCTGTTGCTGTTGTTTATGATTAAGGAGGATTTACCCAGCACAAGGTCTAGCTGGTAATGCATCCCATAAGTCATTTTATGATATCAACGTAAGTGGCATAAAAGGATAATGGTCCTGGTATAGCATTAAGCCTCAGGTAGTGAAACTGACAAAGTAATCAGTTAACAGCTGAATTTATTGGTAATGGTAATATGGGTATTAGATATATACATAATTTGTGAAGATTGGCGAAGCAATTAGAATTGTTTATATATATATATATATATATATATATATATATATATATATATATATATATATATATATATATATATATATATATATATATATATATATATATATATATATATATATATATATATATATATATATATATATATATATATATATATATATATATATATATATATATATATATATATATATATATATATATATATATATTATACATATATACATATATATATATATATATATATATATATATATATATATATATATATATATATATATATATATATATATATATATATATATATATATATTAAATTCTCACAACCCTTTTACATCACTACTCGGTGTTTTAACCTTCTGGGATACTGATAAGGAACTAGGATAGTATTTACTGGCACTGTGAATGTCATATACAGCATTTGTGTTGCGGTCAAATTTGCTACTGGTCTTATGAGGAGTGTCGTCATCTTCCTGTTACTTGGATTTTGACCTGTCGATTGAGACAGTCCTCATGACCTTTTCATTCAAGGACAGGGTACAGCCCCTGTATGTGGGCGTGAGATGTGGTTTGTGAACAATGGTTTTTATAAAGTTAAATTTACAGATGTTTGGCTGGTCAGGCTGTACATAGCATTTTCACCGCACACAGCGGTTCAAAGGGTGGCACTAAGTGATTGTTTAGCTGTTCAGTCTTGTCGATGGGGAAAGATTCTCCTGGTACACAAATTGTTTTGCCAAATACTAGTTTTGTTGGGACGGGTGCTGTGCTCATCTTTTGGGGAGATATATACCCACTGTAATTGTGACTTCAAGCTGACATACCTAGCAATGAGTATAGTTTTGAGGGATTAGTGAGTTCTTTCGTCCATACCATTTGTGGCTGGGTTGTAGGTGGTTGTATGATGAATATTTGTTCCCATTACTTTAGTGAGGGGAGTCCAGATTTCTGAGAAGAATGCTAGCCTTAGTTTGATGTTTTCATGGGAGGAGACAGCATAGCTAAACCAACTGTTGAAGAGTACCTCTGTGCAGACACTCATTGACAGTACTGTCACGGGTATCACTTCTGGCTTCTGTATGGATCTCTTGTAGCTGTAAAAATGTTTCAGAATCCTTGCCAGTAGGGGTCGCACTATGTTAACATGAAGGTTTCCAAATTTTCGTTAATGTTGTGGGAATTTCCTGATGCCAGATTCAGAGTGCTGGGTCCTGCTTTTCTGGCACTTGAGGCACTGTTTGGCCCATTATTTGGTGTTTATTTTTGCCCCGTGCCAGATGACCTTCTTCACTGCTAAATTGGCTGTTTTTCATCCTTATGGGTGTCAGACAGCAGATTTAAAGACATTTTCCTGGAAGGATGTAGGCACTAGGTTGTGGTGTGTCCCAGCTGGTATTTCATAGTATTATTTGGTGAGTAGAGCCAGCAGGGATGTATTGCCACTATACTTATTTGATAGAAGTGCTGTAGTCTTTGGTTTTGCTATATTGAATCCTGGGGTTAGAGAGTTCATCAGATTTGGAATTTGTTTACTTCTATTTTCAAAATCGCCTCTGCAAGTGGGCTTTTCTTGCCAGGTACATGATGAATCATGCACATAAATTCAGCAATGGATAAGACTTGTCACTGCTGTCTGGTGGAGTAAAGGTTGAGGTTTTCGGTTAGGTAGTGGACGAAAGGTTGGTGATCTGTTAAGATGGTGAACAGAGTACCTTAGAGGATGTTCCTGAAATTTCTGGTGCTTAGTTGTTTGACATAAAAGTTCTCTATCAAAGGCGCTGTATTTTTCTCTGTAGATGTCAGTTTCCTATTGCAATGCTTCTTTCACCTGTCTTTATTGTCAGATTGGCTTCAGGATTAGGATAAGAAAAAGTGGTAGTGTCTTCCAGGGTATCTTTTATTGCTCTGAAGGTGTCAAGTGAAACATTGATCCAGTTAAGATTCGGGCATTATCACTAAGGGCATTGCAGAGATGGGCCATGGTTTTAGTGATGTTTGGTAAGAAAGAATTATAATACTTTACCATTCTGTGAATTCTTGAATTTCTTTTATTGTTGTAGGTACTGGGTACTTCATGATAGCTGACACTTTGGAGTGTAAGGGTCAAACTTTGCTCAAATCAGCTTAATGCCCCAGGAACTTAGCAGAGGGGCCCCGATTACACATTTCTTGATTCCTACTACTAACCCATTTTCATGTAGGAGAGAAAATATGGCTTTGATATGTTTTTTCACATCAAAGCAGATGCAAAACCAGAAGGTGGTATCCACGAGTCTTTGGAAATCATCACTGAGCTATTGAAGCTGAACGTCATGTATCTGAAAGAGAACAATTGCTGTTTTTGGGATGACTTCTTGGTGTACCAAGTCTTGAAAATAACCCTTCATGGTGTTGAACTTGGAGAATATTCTCTGGGGTGGAGGTGATGTCTGCCATGTTTTTGGGTGCGTAGTAGTCAGGCTTTGTTTGGAGGTTGAGGTTCCTGTAATCTCTTTAGTAGCACCAAGGAGCCACCTAGTTTCTTTACCTATTGGAGTGGGAATGCTCAAGGGCTGGAGGCCTTCTGGCAAAGGTACATGCTTTCCATCTGTCTCAAAGCCATCATTCCAGTAAACTGTGTCTGGAAATAGTCAGCAGAACTTGCACCAGACAAACACTATGCTTTGCAGGGGACCTGAATATCTGTTTTAGTTCTAACCGGAAAATGTTGGAAAACTCCTATAGCAAGGGATATAGGTTTGGTCCTGCAGCAGATATGTGAGCTTGCTTGGGACCTGCAATCAGATGGACCATCTAGAAGGAAGGCAGGTCTAGGAGGTAGCTGTGTGCAACATCAACAAGTAGCCCACAGTGTCAAAAGAAATTGGCAGAAAGAATATCTGCAATAATGCAGTCTATCTCTTTTGTTTCCCATTAAGTGGAGGGTGGATTATCTATCTTCATATAATAGTAAGGGGTTCCTGTTTACTACTACTGGGTCTCCTTCAGAGTGGGTAGTGTCAAACCTCCTTTGATACCTATAAGATGGGTCTGAGGGTACCCATATCCACCAGGAACCTCCTGCCAGATGTGTGATCAGTGACATAAAATCTGGAGGAGCAGGCATCTACCAAGTGTGTGGTGGACACCTTTATCGTTTTGGAGCGGAGCGGCCTTGCTTGTTTTTTTCTCCAGCATTTTCCTGAATTTATACATGCAGAGTATTGGCTGATTTGAGTGCCCTTTTCATCGGAGTTTGAGTAGGTGCTTTTAAAAGGCAGTGATTTATACATTGTCAGCTTGGTCCTAGTGGCCATCTCTAGCATTGCAGATTTTGTAGGCAGTGCATTGGGAGGCCTTTTATGTCTCCAGCAGCCCCTGTGCCATTTCCATTAATTCCTTCATCTGTGATGGGTTCCAGCAACTATCAGGAGGGGTTCAAGTCTGTCATAAGATTTTATTCCTGCTTTGTTTACTAGTGGTATGTTCTGCAAGTTGAGAGCCCATTGTGTGTGGACAGGTTTGGTAGTGAGAATTCTGCTTTTAGGATATTTTGTAGGCCCTTCCAGACATTCCTCTCACTTTGCACATCCAGCCATAGTGTGATGTAGGGGAAGAGGGTTTCTGAGATCACTTTGAGGATGAAATCAACCCTTATGGTAGAACCCATGACATTTGGAGGTGGGATCATATTTCTGCTTTCCTGAATGACTGGTGGTTCAATTGATGAGAGAGTTGTCAGGTGAAGGTTTGCAGTATTTGTGCTTGCTACTTTGTCTGTGGATATGGCAGTATTCTTTCCTTATAGAATCATATCAGTAGCAGTAGACATGGCGGTATTTAGTCCATTAGTCACCAGATGGATATGTGAGAACCATGATTGAGTCTACCATATTATTATTATTATTATTATTATTATTATTATTATTATTATTATTATTCAGAAGATGAGCCCTATTCATATGGAGCAAGTCTACAGGGGTCATTGGCTTTAAAATCAGTCTTCCAGAGAATATGATGTTTATGTGAAAGAAGTAACAGAAGGTGATAGGAAATGTAGAGAGAAGAGCTCAGTTGTTAGAAAAGAAAAATTAATTAAGAAATTTATAAATAAATTAGCAAAATGTAAGTAAATTATAAAATACAAGGAAAATTACTTTAGGCTAGTAATGCACTACATTGTTGCATAGACTTTTGAGGTTTAAATGCGCAACATCCTCAGGGAGACTATTCCACATTCCAACAGTGTGGGGAAGAAAGGACTTCTGGAACTGAGAAGTTTGCCAGTAAGGCAAATTTGCCACATATTGGTGCTGCTGTTCAGCAAATCTGGTGACTCTCAGCAGGAAAAGAGGATCAGGGATCAATTGCGAATGTGAAAGATCTGTTGTAATGCAACTAATGAAAAATTAACAAAAAAGAGACCATCCAATGATGGTCAAAGTCATAACTGCTAATGTTAGGAAAAAGATGCCTACTGACAAAAAACTAGTGTCTAAAAAATATAACTCTCTGGCAGAGGCAGACATCCATGCTGGAGAACAGTATTCAAGCAAAGGAAGGACAAATGACCTAAAACAGGTTACACTGATTTTATCACTGTTTTAAATATATAAGGCCTTACATACAATACCTAACCTCCATGCAGCATTTGCTGACACTATCATCATATGTTTCTCAAAAGTAAGATGTAAGTCAGAAGTTACTCCAAGTATAGTTAAACCTTCAGACTTATTTAGCACAGTCCCATCCACCTCAACTGGAGAAAAAGGTGGAAAATCTATATGAAATCTACTAATCAATAGAAGTTTTGATTAGCTGGAGTTTTGGCCTCGTAACTCACTGACCACACATTCACTAATCCACTCAAAGTTATGACTGAAAATAAGGTTAACCTCATTTCTCAGATGTGGAGACTCTACTATACCCACAAATGTTACATCATCAGCATACTGAACAATCTTGTTTTCCAGGCCAACAACCAAATCACTTGCATACACTAAGGATAAGAGTGGACCAAGAACACTACCCTGTTGAACTCCAGACACGATAGGTCTTAGTTTATTAAAGATCCCGTCAACAGCAACTTGCTGATGCCTGCCTGTAAGGAATCTTAAAGTCATCCTTAAACATATACGCCTATCCAAGATTCTAAAGTTTGTGTGTATATATATATATATATATATATATATATATATATATATATATATATATATATATATATATATATATATATATATATATATATATATATATATATATATATGATTTACTAAACTGAAAGCATATAAATTTTATATTTATAATGGCCCTTCAAACTGAAAGCAAACAAAATTTGAATGGCCCTTACCAAGATTTTCTTACAAATGGCACATCAAATCTCAAAGATCATCACAGGTACCTAACTGCTTCCTAACAATTCTTTGGATTCCACGTACTGATGAAGTGGCTTATAAATAAGTCTTCCTGGAACATGGAAGAGTGCAGGAAAAATAGAAATTGGCCTGTCATTACTGCAGTCTGCAGATATGCAGCTCTTTGGAACAGGTGCTGCATTACTAAGCTTACACCGGTGAAGACTATGTCAACATAAAAATCTGTAAAATGTACTAATTTTGGGAGACAACACTATGGAAATTTTTTTTAAAAACAATTGGTAGAGAGCATCCGGATCTTCTGCTCCCCAGCTATCAAGAATATCAAGAGTTTTCTTCACATTCCTAGAATGAAATGCAAATTTTGTGAGAATAGGTTCAGGATGATAAGTATCCTAAGCTGATTGCTTAGCCAGTAACCATCCTATCATTATTTGTTAGAAGTTGTGGGATGGAAGACGAGCCTGACCCAAAGATTAGATGATGCCAGTTTGGTCCACCGCTGATGAGGCTGAATAATTTATTCACGTTTCCTCTTTAAGAAATTATTGTAATTTTCCTCAGCTTTATGATAAATTATATTCAAAGCATGGCGACACTCAACAAAAACTGTGTAATTTACATGTGAACGATTTTGTCTCCTTGTTTTGAATTTGGTCTGTTTGTCATTGTAAGCTAGTATACATGTATCATCAAACCATGGCTGGTCATTTGTCCTAATCTTGATGAACTTTCTAGGGACATACCTAACTAAAATAGCCATCAGCATTTAATTTAGGTTCTCTTTGGGATCTGGATCTAATATAACATCTGAAATATTAAGTACCTGGCAAGCTTTAATAAAATGATCCTAACTGACTGTAGAGTTCAGCCAGACCGTTTTTCCAATGGTGGCATTGGGAATATACTGACTGACAGTATATTCTCACAGACCTTGGACTTGACAATAACTGGAGCACCTGTGAATATGAGGTCTAATCTATTACCAGAAATATGTGTAGGTTCCTCAATTAGCTGGGCAAAATTGGAGGATACATAGAACTCGAGAGCATACCAACCATCTTGATCTGTTGAATTTGAATTAAGCCGCTTGCTGTGCTTTGTATTGAAGTCTCCATAAATAACGAATGTAGCTTTAGAATCCTGTGACTGAGCCATACTAATCGTCTCCAAGAGATAGTCATAAATAGAATCATCAACGTTTGGATCACAATAAGCAGCAAATACATAAACCTTGTAGAACTTATTGAAAATATTAAAACGAAGAACTCCACAACAACTACACACCAAGTTTTTTTCATGATAAATAGGTCATCCAAACATAGTGTATACAGCCATAACTTGCGCATGTCAGATGTTACAAAGATAAATAAAGTCGTGGCCATCAAATCCTAGAATTAAAAAAATGAACCTCTGACTTGTTACTACTTACAAGTCTTTTAGATAAAAGCAATAAATTATAATCATAGGCACAACTCTGGAGATCAAGAAAATTGATGACTAAAGCTCTTTCAAGAAAGTGAGACAGAGCTTTTCACTATACTTAGACTGTTAGTTGTTCTTTAGATTTTTGGTAGGCATGGCCTTAGTTAGACTGTTAATCTCCAGGGTGTTATACGAAAACCGTATTGGGTGTGCCAAGGTACCTGAGCATGACTTAATGATCTCGAAGGAGAATGAGAATGAGCTGTAGCACTGTAGTTAGGCCATTATTGGCTCTTTGGGTGCATGGACATATTCAGCCCAGGCTGTTAAGAGAGAACCATGCTCGTCTACCAGGTTGGTCCAAGAAGTTACCAGTGTAAGATAAGGTTACATATGTGTACCTGATTTATTCTCGGGTCCAAGCCAGCTTTTGACAAGCGGTTGTCGGTGGGTCGACCACGTTGGAGGACGAGACCCAGCATGAACTAATGCCCGTGAAGCGCAAGCACGTGTCTGGTCGCGCCGAGAACCTCGAAGCTTAGAGTATCAATAATAAGTATTAAGATCCACCATGATGATTCAGCATTCTACTGATGAGATTTTTAAACAGGTGTAGGAAGTTGAGAGTTTTCTTTTCACTGAATTCACTGTAATTTAAGATTAGAAGATGAATGTTGTATTCAAACTTGACTGATTGCACTGAGGAGGACACGAGGGGGAGGGAATGCGTAAATGTGTCATAGATACGAACTAGTAAATGTTAATGTTACCAGAGAGAGAGAGAGAGAGAGAGAGAGAGAGAGAGAGAGAGAGAGAGAGAGAGAGAGAGAGAGCCCAAAACTACAGGTTATGAAAGCGGATAGATACATAAGACAGTGAAACATGGGAAACAGCAAATTTTAAACCTAGAAAGAAGAAAAATATAGAGAAGAATTCTCTGGATGTAGCGAACTCTAAGAAAAGGCTTTTAAACTCGTGGAGGAAAAGGGATCGTATTTTTCTCTTGAGACAATTCCGTTTCCAGGAGACTTGAGTTATAGGAAGGAAGGAAGGAAGAGAGTTTCAGGTTTGTCCTCAGAAGGAATTCTGGGATCGAGTTGTGTCCTGTAGAGGAAGTCTTGTAGTAAACTACTTAGGAAAAACAGTTTGAGATGTAAGTCCTTTGGGGAAGATTTTGCTTTCTTCTATATTACTGTCAACTTTTACACGGTGCATTGGGTTTCCTATTCAGTAAACTAGTTTTGAAATATAAGGAAAATAAAATTAAGAACCTCATGGATACTCAGCGAAAATTATTTTTTTTTTATCCTCGTCCGCGTTTATACCGCACATGAAATATCATATTCATTAGAACTGCGCAAATAAAACAAGCAAAATTATGAGAAAAATTAACACTATATATAAGTCATCTGTTGCATCATTAGTTGCAAAATAAATTCATATTCTCATGTAAATATGTTTTCATAGGGATTCTGACTAAGGCAAAGGAAAATTTCACACAAAAATATTAATTCTTAAATACGTGATATTTTGTCACTCTTAAATATATACACTGAATTTTAATTTTTTTAATATTCGTATAATGAAAGGTATATTATAGGTCGTAAGTCATTTAAAGAAAACGTCTATAGTGTCGCACTATACAAGATATTCTATTTAAGGGCTTCTGTTTTTATCGCTAACATGCAATGATTCCACATGTCGTTACGTCGGTGGTTGAGCAATGAATATATTTAGGAATATTCGAACCCTAGCACCTTGTGCGAAAGTTCAGTGGCTTCCCTCTCTCCTCGCTTTGTATGAGCGACTTTGAAACTGATAATCACAGATTACCTTACAATATTCCCTTCAGTTTTACATCTGCATTATTTTTATATAACTTGGAACGTCTAAATATGTTTTGGTGACAACAAGAATATTTATACAAGAAGTGCTCCAAAACAGAGTTTATTTTGCGAAAACAGTGTATGCATGAGAGAGAGAGAGAGAGAGAGAGAGAGAGAGAGAGAGAGAGAGAGAGAGAGAGAGAGAGAGAGAGAGAGAGAGAGTTGGGTAGTGTTAAAACAGATCGGAAGGCTTCAATCAAAAGTAAAAGAGTTCAATTTGTCAAAGGATGAAGTTGTTAGTTTCCTTTTTTTATTTGGAAAGAAATAGAAAAAATCCTTATGTAACTGAGCAGAAGGAAAACTTCGTCACTGACCTTTTTTTCTGTACAGATACAAATTTAAAGGCAAAATCTCCTCTCTTTCACACTAAAGGTTATTTACTTTTCATATATTTTTATATTTAATTTGTCTTACTGAAAGAAAGCCCTTTGTTCTAATTCACGTATCTATCTATCTATCTATCTATCTATCTATCTATCTATCTATCTATATATACACACACACACACACACACACACACACACATATATATATATATATATATATATATATATATATATATATATATATATATATATATATATATATATATATATATATATATATATATATATATATATATATATATATATATATATATATATATATATTTATATCGAATTCACTGTACCTTTGGTTATATTTCACATCAAAGGGAATTATGACTGTTCAGTGTTTATATGCGGACCAGGGAACGAACTAGGGACTGATTTAAAACAACGATAGACAGTGATTTTGACCACCCAGCTATGCAGAAATGAGAAAGAGAGAATTATCATTTACTGCGCCTTTCCAGGTATAATTATTAGTACAGATTGAGACTGTAAATGTGATATAAAACCTTAAATATTTCTAATCTATTATCATTACCCTCATTAGCAACCAGATGGATCTGCATCTGTAAAGATGTAAGTTAAAATGCTGATAGGTGAAAACCGGAGCTGGGGGAAAAAAAATCGAAATTATAACAGACGAGGTTTAGATCCTGTCAACGAATTTTACTATTAGTAATAACAAGGATTAAACGATTAGATTCGTAGCTCTCAGAAGCCGTAACTGACCTGACAGAGTAAAAGTTCCGGAAACGTCTAAGAAAATTTCTATTAATACGAACTTTGAATTTGGTGTAATTTATTATAGCAAAAGGCTTTACTTGGGCATTACATTGAAAATTTGCATCCAGATTGTACTTCAGCAATTATCTTTCTAAGAAAATGAAACGGAAAAGGACATGCTGAAGAAAAGATGTCGTTAGATAGCGTAGTTACCCCATCTCATTATAGTTTTAGCTTTGGCATGCACGCACACACAACACACTTGCATATATACAGTATATATATATATATATATATATATATATATATATATATATATATATATATATATATATATATATATATATATATATATATATATATATATATATATATATATATATATATATATTGTATGCATATGTGTATGTGTTTGCGTTACGTGCATAACGAGTGAAAGAGAATGAGAGAAGAATGTGTATTACTACATAACAAAAACTCATTGAATATTCCAGTTGGGCATATTCTGAGAGAGAGAGAGAGAGAGAGAGAGAGAGAGAGAGAGAGAGAGAGAGAGAGCTACGTAAGTATCCAAGAGGCAAAACAAAAAAAGACGAAAAGAAAGATGACCAATCAACACCAGACACTAATTTTCTACTTGTTAAATAAAGGTAACACATTTATCTTAACTGAAAATAGAGGCTTTGGCCTAAACAACTTTCAGTTTCTACGAATTCCTAGGGCTTTTTAAACTTTCTCTCTCTCTCTCTCTCTCTCTCTCTCTCTCTCTCTCTCTCTTACCTCAATAGCTGGAAGTATACAACCTAATTATACTTCTTGTAATTTAGACTTTGGATTAAGTGTGTGCTGGCCAACGGACTGCAGTGGGCAACAGACGTAAGTGATAAAGAAAAACTTAAAACGGAAGAGCTTCGACAAGGTAACCAACCCACAGGAGTAGATCCATTCACTAGATTTTCAAGGAACTGCAAATCTCTCTCTCTCTCTCTCTCTCTCTCTCTCTCTCTCTCTCTCTCTCTCTCTCTTACACATCCTATTTTGTATAAAAATTAACTAACAGCGTCGTTGTGCGTCAGATTCATGAAAGGTGTTAGATACTCTTTTATATAAATATTTCTCTTAAACTGCAATAAATTGAAAGGAAAACTGACTCTCATATCAAACATTTTCCTTTATCTTACAAAGGCTATTTTGATTCCAGTGATGAATCATGTTATTATTCAATGTAGGTTTTAAAAGTTAGGTGAATAGTTTTAAATATCGAAATGCGTATGAAAATATTCAGCACTGAAATAAAATCATCATTGTTCATAATGAACATTTTTTTAGCAGACCCATATTCTGAAGAGTAAACATCATTTTGAAAATCTGTTCCAAAAAATTATATATAATTGGGAGCGGTTTGTTTCATAGTAAAAAAAAAAGTTTAACTTTTGATACACGGCTATTCATGAACGTTTACAGGCATAATAATTACGCATTTTCACGGTATTAGCGATGCCCTGACAAACGGATGAAAACCACATATTGGACCAGTGGAATTTTCTGCCATTACTCAAAATAAGTCGTCAGTAATAGACCTTTATTTTTTCATCTGGAAATTGATAGTTTAGGTAAGAAGTGGAAATAACACGATGGACATTAATTAGCTTATGAGATTTCTAAAACTTCCTGTTCATTACGACAACTCATGCGTCGCATAAATTCTGACGGTATTATTAAAGACTGCAAAAGCCTTCTGGACGGCGCTCATCCCAAACGGTCTTTAACTAATGTAATATTCCTAAAACCTTCATCTACAGAACCTTACCTTAAAATTCCCTCTGCTGATAGACCTGGCCCTCCCATACTACTTTCCCTCATAAGTGCCAAGTCTGCAGGAGACAAATTTCCCTCATGAGAAAAAATACGAGATCCGTCTATTCATTTAAAAAGCCTTTTCTCAGTTTCTCACCTCCAGTGAATTCTTCTTCTTCTTCTTCTTCTTCTTCTTCTTTGGCTGACAGAAAATTAGCTTTACTTTTATAGGATAATATTACAAATGTTTGTGCCTTCAAAGAAGACTCTCTCTCTCTCTCTCTCTCTCTCTCTCTCTCTCTCTCTCTCTCTCTCTCTCTCTCTCTTTCAATGAAGTTTGACATTCATCCAAATGAAACCGTTTCTCGTAGAAGGGAATGACTTAAAAAACGGAAGCTAGCGAAATCTCCATTGCCACTGTCATCCCTTATTTCTATAATTAAGAATGAAGCAATTGCAGAGAACTGAAAAGAATGCAGTTCTTTTTATAAAGTAATATTTTACCATATCATTCAATATTCGAATGTTTAAGTAGTAATCCCAACTGAATCCCGAATACGAATTCCTAAACAAACTCGTATTCTGGATTATCAAAGTAAACATTAATCTCTTTATTGGTTCGTCAATCAATTGTTTTCTTTGAAAGACCATTTAGAAAATCCGGATCAGAGGCAGCGCTATGTATATGTAATGGAATTGCAGCTTCCAACCTATTAGCTAGATGCCACGAAATATTTATAGCCTACCAACTGCCACTCTTTAGAAGTCAGTTACTCCAAGAGGCGAACTGTTTTGTAGTTATAAAAAATGGTAAAGAACGATGTACATATTCCTACATTTATATTTTCCCTTTATTTAACATTTTCTTGATTCTTTACGGAATAATTAATAATAATAATAATAATAATAATAATAATAATAATAATAATAATAATAATAATAATAATAATAATAATAATAATAATAATAATAATTTCTGAAAATATTGCGGCTCTGTGAAACGAACAACCTTTAACCATTATCAGATCTGTTGTCTAACCTCAAAGAAAGATACAGTATCTTCAAAGGGTATTATAAAAATCAACATTTTATAGGTCACTTATTATGTTATAGAGACTCATCAAATTAGCTTGTCATAACACTAAGTATAATCATTATCTATAATTCTTTAAATATTGGTTAAAATCCTGTACTAAACTTTTTTGTCTAATATTTTTTCTGATAATTTATATCAAGCCTTCCCAAAGCTGTGTTGACTTTCTTCTCTCTCCTGTAACCTTTCAGTATCTTTAATGCAGGTGTTACTATCATAAAACATTCAGTTCAGTCAATCAAGTTCCCAGTTCCTTCAGTAGGAAGAGGCTATCAGCTACTTCATTCCCTAAAGATCTCGGGGAAAAGACGTCATTTACCATTCTTTTTCTTCCATTGAATCTTTATTTTTTTTATTTCCAGTT
>NC_089794.1:6434830-6444830 GCF_040412425.1 Macrobrachium rosenbergii | reverse complement strand
TGTACTGGACATTGCTTCACGCTTTTTGTACAGCACTTACAAAAGGCAACTATTTTCTGCATTTAATATAAAATAGAAAGAAAAAAATACAACTATTACAACAATTACTACTTAAAGTGTTCCAGGTGAGCTTTTTAACCAGAATGCATAATTATATCAAGAATAATCCCATTAATGAAAATATTGCCAAGGACTCCCTTGTCAAGAACCAATGGACTCCAAACAATACACTCTAATGTCATCTTGTGGACAGAATTTGAACATATCCCACACATTCCCCTCCCCTCACTACCCAGTGTACACTGCACCACTAACCTTCATCCTGTGCAGATTCTTGCTCCTCTTGTATATCAGTACCCTTCCATTCCATGTAGTCAGGGGAAACCGGCATGCTTAATAATAATAATAATAATAATAATAATAATAATAATAATAATAATAATAATAATAATAATAATAATAAGCTTCGTTAAAAAGCATCGTCGTCTGGATGCCACTGAGTCTGTATTGCAGTTCCTCAGTCCTTCTAATAAGTATCTTTGTAGCAACATGTAAATTATATAATAGCTATCCAAAGTTCACTTATTCCTTGACGTTTTGGCATTGCTTTGTACCAGTTATTAAAAGGCAAGTGAAGTCAGGGGTACAATTTTTATACCTACAAGTGAGCTTACAGAAATTTTAGGCGATTTTTTATTGTCTGTCAAGGCCGTGGGATGGGGGCCCCCTCCTTGGGATAGGAATGACACATCCAGGAGATTCTGGCTAAACAATGTATGTGCTGATTGGCTGACACCAGGTCCTTGAGGTAGCAGGCGGCTGAAGGGCTATACCAGAGGTGTGCCTTGCCGTTCTCTTGACTATGGTAGGGAGAAGAAGGGTCTCCTGGGTCATGTTCAGCAATTATTTCTATTGGAGAATGAAGAGGGCCTCCTTAAATTGGAGGTGATAACGGTTGTTCTATGCGGGTCAGGTTTTTGCGCTCCTTACATACCTCTGGTGTTGGGGATCACTGCTGTGTTTCCTCACAGAATGCTGGTATGCCACCCCTTTATGTATGGCTGGCGATCCTCTTGAAGAGGTGAATTATAGTCATATCAATGTACAAATAACAGCATCCACTCTCAGGGCATAATATTTGGTAAACCACTCCTTTCTATTTCATGGACATCATGCTCTGCCTCACCGGCAGTAGTGAATGCCTGGAGAAATTCAAATCCTCAGGCCTGTATACTTACCTTTGTTGTGTCCTCTCACACTGTTCCTTTAATAATACCAACCCTGATGAGCTCAAACACATCACCCAAATCCTGGTGAATCGTAGGTACTCTTACCATCAAGTCACTAGGTTGACAAAAAATGCCATTGATGGGTGGTATTATAAGGGGAATCACACCTTCCCCCACCAACAAAAGTGAGTGGACCACTAGACTATTCTACAGGGGCTACATGATCACCAGGTATAAGAAAGATGAGGCAGCCCTGAAGAACATCATCGGTGCCCATGTAAAACCAAATGATGCAGACAAAATAGTCGTCCTTGTGGTCTAATACAAGGACTGGAAAACTGCCCAGTACCTCATGAGGAACAGCCCCGTTGCTAGCGACGATCCCATGAAGAGGAGAGGGGTGACTTACCAAATATTGTGTCCTGAGAATGGATTATGCCATTCATACAATGGTATGACTATGACAGAGGATAGCTGTTCACTTACACATATACAAAGGCTTGTATACCAGCACTACATGAGGGAACATGGTAGTGCCCCCTAACGCCAACAGATCACAAGGAGCACAAAAATCCTGGCTGGAGACAACGATCATCACTTCCTCCAATATGAGAAGGCCTTCACTAGCCTGCAATGGAAGATAACATTGAATGTGACTCAGGAAACCCTTCTTCTCCTACCACAGTCAGGAGAATGGAAGGCGCACCCCTGGAATAAGCCTTAAGTGGCCCACTCTTCAGGCAGCATGTCCTCTGTTCAGAGCTCCCAGAACCTGACACCAGCCAATCAACACTTTCATCAATCAGCCAGACTCTCCCTGTTGAGTCATTTAGATCCCAGCCAGTAGGGTAAGCACTCCCACCCCTCCCCCCCACCTTTGACAGGCAATCAAAAGTCGTCTAAAATATCTGCAAATTTCTTAGTAAAAAAAAAAGTATGACTGATAGGTGTAGCCACTTTATGGAACACGTGACTCAGAAATGGAAAACATGCAAAAGCACCAAGATCTAAAGATGGATACAGGGAGACTAAGCCAAGCCTATCTTCTTGGGAAGACTTAGAGGTACTCTAAGAGAATCTCATAAGAAACCATGAGAGAATTGGATGCACAAACCTCGAACTAAGCTTGGTCACAGCAAGGATAATTAAGTGTTGGAATTCTAAGAAAGCAAGGTAGTGGAGGTCAGACCCTCATGAAGCAGGTTGATGTCCGAATCCAGAGTCGGAGATACATGAAAGGGAGGTTGTGAGAAAAATAATGAAAAATAACAGGTATATACAAAAGTAATAACTAATAATGACTAATATGATATAACAAGAGTTTCTTGCATAAGGAAACGTCAATTTGTAATTTGTTTTTGCTTGGGAAGCAATATAATATACTCGTCTACTTCCAGTTCTTATGTAACCAATTTCATCTGTTTGCTAATTAATTCTATTGGGTCCTTTCTCTCTCACACTATTCGAGGAGGTGATGATCATCTATCCTATAATATTGTGTCTTCGTCATATTGTAAAATTTAACGTTAACTGATTACATGCCAGTACAGTCTGGAGAAATACATCTCTGTTATTTACAAAGATTTGTATCAGACATGATCTTCCAAAGGCATTCCTTTCGTAATAACTTTAATTTCCTTACAAACTCCATTTTATCTTGTCTTACGCTGTAGTTTATTTCTAGTCTATTCATTCTGGAAACGTCAAAAGCGATTAATTCTAAGCTCGAGTTGCAATGTGTCTGGCAGCTCCACCCTGAAGGTCGAGGTACTCCTACTCTCCAGGATAGATTGATTCTGGGAAGTGTCCTTGACATCGACCTGGGAATCCTTGCCACACTATGACGTCGTTTATATTTCATGGGATTTCGAGAAATTGTGAGGGGAAAGTCGGGGCTGTGTGGGTACGTACGGCAATGGAGGGAAGAATTGTGATGGAAAGTCTGCAGAGAAAGAATGAAATGAAAATTAAAATAAAATAAAAAAGTAGCTTCTAATTTTCATTCAAAATTCACATGAAATTCTTTGCAAGAACCCCTTCCAGAATTGCTTATTTGGTACTTTGTCAAACTGCAGGTTCAGCTCATTAAATGTGGTTAATGACATCTGATGCTCCATTTCGTGATAATTAATGATTTGCTCAATTCTGCTCGTTATGGCTGCTGTCTTTACTGGAAATGTTTTTAATGTAAGAAGTAAAGGAAAACGTTCCGCATAAACACAACTAATTTTCTTTCAACTGGCGAGATGCCGTTAATACAATTGTTTCAACAATGCCATTTTTTAAATAGTCTGCATTTTAAAGAATCGTAATTGTTATTATAATCTGTCAATTCTAACAAACAATTCTTGTTTGCAGTGGATTGGTATTCTATAAAAGCAATCGATTAAACTCCCTAATTCCTTTTCATTATATTGTAGATGCTGAAGCTGCTCATGTAAATGTTGTGCTTTAAAGGAGTCAGTGCTAAGCAATCAAACAATTAACTGAATAGAATATTTACCTAAAATTAGATCAAAATTTAATTACTCGAGAAGTCAACTTTCAAACAAAATGGAAATCATAGGTATTTAGCTAAAATTTTTGTCTTTTATGACAGCCGTCTGTCAAATCTATGGAAAGTTTATAATTGGATGGTGTAACGAATACTTCATTACTAATTATGTTGGAAAATGCACATATTTAAATTGTATACAAAATATAAAAAATTAGCCATTTAAACCTACATTGAGTATTCGTAGTATGTGTATTTTGATGCTGACGGTTAAAGCCCGTTGCCAGTGCAAGAGATATGCATTTAGTGAATATCAAGAGGGAGAGCGCGACTCCCCTCTTCCTCTCACTTATAGTATATATAATTTACCCTCTTCCCTCACTTGCTTCTTTCAATGATTTCATTATCTCGCCCAGCTGTGCTGTTGACTGTTCCAAACCATCAGTGAAAATTAAAAAAAAGTAAATAAATGACACATGCAAGAAATCTGCTGCTTTGGAAGGAAAGACTTAGTTTTACGAGGACGCTTTATCTCCGCAGTAAGTGTTTTAAGACTAAATGCTTCCTTCAACGTTTTAAAACCAAGATTTCTTTTTCACTTGTATACTTACTGTTAACCGTTAGTTAATCACCTAGATGTCCCAGTATAAACAGACTGCCCACTCCACTCTGAGGCCTTCAAGAACTTTATTTTTCCGTGCTCTGGTTGACGTCTGTTGTAAACCACTACTCGTTAAGTTTATGGCTTAGACTTTCTTGAATTTCTGTCTGTAAGTGTGCCTATTTTTTTCCCTAAATAATCCAGTTTTCTACACTCATTCCTCTGCTTTATTTCTGAAAATGTTCAGCTTTGTTTATTCTTTTTTGCATAAGAATTAAAACAGGATATCATAACTTGATGTTCCTTATTCGTCGTAAATACTTATTTTTGCTGTGGTAAATTCTCCTTGTTTTTGTGTCTTAGTTGTAAAGGCTGTAGTCCCTGTCAAAATGGAATCTTTCCACCTAAATAGTTGTGGATCCTATAAGGGTTCCCATGACTTTCCACGTCAAGAGCTTTTCAATTAATTTTCTACAATAGCAATTGATTTTCCATCTCGGTAACTCTTCTAGGAAATATACAAGGGATTGATCCTAATCCCTTGCTGCACTGTGGCTGACCTCGTCCCCCTAAATATTGAGGTCTGCACCAGAACAATATTGATTCTCGAGGCAGTTCTTGACATCCGCATGGTGATCCTTGGCTTTGGATGATATCCGTTTATGCTCTAAGGGATTTCTAGATACAAAGGTGGGACAGAAAATCAAGGTTGGAGAAGTAACATAAGAGTACAAAGGGAGTCTGGGAGGACAGGAGGTAAGGATAAAGAACTCTTCACTGCACTGGTAAATTAAAATATAGTAGGATTGGTAGAGTGAAAATGAAAGCGAACATTTATAAATTTTGAAACTAGCATCTAAGATGTTTTTAGAAGTGAATGGAGGGGAATATCAGACAAAAGAAGCTGATATTTTACTTTTGATCAGGGGTGATATCACATCCTCATTCTGAAAATTTAGAAACTACAATTGTAGAAAGATTGACAATGAAGTGTTTATTACTCTTCTTGTCTTTTGAAGTTGCAGGAAAATAGAATAAGAACTGTCTATCAAAGATAAGGTATGAAGTCGAGATGCATGAGTTCTACATCTAAAGAGACATTCAGGGATAAGGGATTGAGAAAAAAAAATGGAACTTAGCAAAGAAAATTTCTTCCAGATCCCTAAAAGAAAACCATAAAGCATATTTAAAGTAGTTTTAACTGGGACTAAAAGGAAACAATACCTCCATGACATCACTTGAAGGCAAAAAGAACGTCGCCCGGTGAGAGAAATTGCTCCTCATCATGTTATCTTGAATACCAGAGCTTTTTATTATCTCAGTAAACTGCTCTGTAAAAATATAGCGGAAATACTTAAGAGATGGAATAATGAGAGTAAAAAAAAAAATGTTCAATGACTTCTGAACAATAAAAAAAAAGGGGATACTAGGGACTTAAAGTGCAAAATGATGATCGGTTCTCAAGCCAAAAGCAATTTCGAAGAGTGGAGTACATAATTAGAATAGCCTTCGTACGAGGATATTGTGTACAGAGTAATATAAAAAAAAAGTCTGTTATGCTAAAACGATGATAGTGAAATTACTGGTAAATAAAAATAAGAAAATAATGAAAATTTTTCCCAGAATTTCATGTATTGTTGCTTAAAAAATATACTACTGCATTGTGTGTGTAATATATATATATATATATATATATATATATATATATATATATATATATATATATATATATATATATATATATATATATATATATATATATATATATATATATATATATATATATATATATATATATATATATATATATATATATATATATATATATATATATATATATATATATATATATATATATATATATATATATATATATATATATATATATATATATATATATATATATATATATATATATATATATATATATATATATATATATATATATATATATATATATATATATATATATATATATATATATATATATAATATATATATATATATATATATATATATATATATATATATATATATATATATATATATATATATATATATATATATATATTGTATGGATCAGGTAGATACAAAGTCACCAAGTGCCACATGAATACTTTATTGAGTAACATTCAGCCTGTAAACAAGTTTCCAAATTAAAACAAACCCCCAAATTGTTAAACAGAAACTCAAAATGTAATCCTAATAAAATATGCAAAACAACACAGCAATATTCGTAAAATCAAATATAAAATGTAAGCAGTCTATTACACAACACAGCAATAACACTAACTCCATTACAAATACAAACGTACAGGATATCCCACTATAACATTTCCAAATCCATCATAAACATAAGTACATCTGATTAATCAATGCAGCAACTTACACCTTGGCACTCCATATCAAACTCCCACACATGCTTAACCTGTGCAATGCTGGCCATACACCTCTGCCAGTACACTCTGGACGTATTACCTCGCCAAATAAATGAAAACAGAAATCAGCCTACATTTGCACACCCGGCTAGGAAGCCACCCGACACCTGTCAACACACACACAGAAAAGACGGCCGGCAGTCGCCTCGCCCACTTCCTGATTCCCCAACAAAACACCATCACCTTGCGCAATAACTTGTTTCTAATATTATTCATAATTTGTTTAACATTAATTTTCTGTATTATATGATGTTACAAACAAAATATACAATTATAAATAACTATGATTACATCATACACTCCCCCCACCATAACTCAACATTCAACACGCTCTTCAACAGGAAGTAAAACTATCAGTCTATGAGCGGACCGTTTAATTAACATATCGGTTTGACCTTTGTACTGTGGACATGGTTTATGCACTTTATACCTCAAGGTTACATCTCGCACCTGACCATCACTTCCAGGTACTGCTACGGCAACTTCGGCCATTTTCCATGAACCCTTTACAATATTGTTTTCCTGTATAAGTACAATATCACCTGGTCTTAAATTCCTACGCTGAGTATGCCATTTTTGCCTAACTAAAAGTGAAGAAAAATAATCTCGATGCCACCTCTTCCAAAAAGAATTTACAATCTTCTGCATAAACTGAAAACTTTGCCTTGGATTATTACTTTCATCCCATAATCCACTTGGGACTCTGACACCCGTATGACCTAAGAGCAAGTCATTAGGGCAAAGATAAATGCCCAAACTGGGATCAAACCCTGGTTTGAGACCAATTGGACGGCTGTTCATTAAATTAGCAATCTCAAACATACAAGTCTGAAGCTCACTCCATGAAAGAATATTAGTACCAACAGACATCGTAATACATCTCTTTACAGACTTTATCAGAGATTCGCTGCACCCATTCTCCCATGGAGCATCTGCAGACTTGTTGAATGTCCAACTCATTCCGAAAACACTACCAAACTCTGAAATTTGTGTCATGTTTCAGTTCCTGGCCATAGTTCGCAATTCTTTGTTAGCTGCTACTAACTGTGTGCCTCCATCTGAATGCATACGCTTTGGAAATCCTCTTATGGAGACAAACCTACGTAATGTCATTAAAAAATTATCTGTATCATAACCCTCTGCTAAATCTAAGTACACAGCTCTACTCACCATACAATTAAAGATTATCCCATAAACCTTTTTTTTTCTAGTGCGCCTCTTGACTGTGTCTTTCACAATAAATGGTCCAAACAAATCAATAGCTGTATTAAAAAAGGGTGGGGCGGGTTGAAGTTTCTCAGATGGACACTGACCCATGCATTGCTCTTCAGTCTTCTTAGCCAATTTACGACAAATGACACACCGAGCCTTCACTGACTTTATAAGTTCCAGGCACCCAAAACTTGGATTGCAATTTGGCTAAGGTTACCTCTACACCAGCATGATCTATCTCATGGATGTGTTTAACATACAATTTTGTGAATGAATGCCTCACAGGTAACAATACGAATGTACTCCTGTTCCAATTATCCTTCAGCCATACTGAAATCCTTTGACCAACACATATTAAACCTTCCTCATTCATCACAGCTCCAAGTCTCTCATATCTCTTTTCCCAGTCATCAGCTATAGTCTTCTGGACCCACCCTACCCATATATCCTCTGCTACTTTCAAATCATCTGAGTGAGGAACTAAAAAGACACCTTTAAATGACCTCAACCTAACTGCCTTCAAAACTCTAGCAGTCACTCTTAAAAGCTTACTGTAACTACCATATCTATTTACATCAATTATAACAGTATTATCCCTACATAGATTATTTACAATTTTGACTGGAGCAATATCTGGTAGTTCGAGATCATTTGACTGACTGATGGGCCATTCACTAACAGGTAAACCCATAAATGGGGGTCCATTCTGCCATGAAGAATCAGAATCTAAAAGCATAGGGTGTGTAGGCCTTGTAGTGAAGTCTGCTGGATTATTTCCTGAGGATGTCCAAAACCATTCAACAGGTTTTGATTTAGTTTGAATTTCTGCTACTCTAGTAGCGACAAAAATATTAAAACTGCTTGACTTATTACAAATTTGTGCTCTGACAATAGATGAATCAATAATATGTATGACTGACTCGAAGTTCAATGTCTATTTCCTTCTCAATCACAGTCCTCAACCGGCAGGCCAACACAGCCCCACACAACTCTAACCGTGGGATGGTGAGCTGTCGAGTAGGGGCAATCCTATTCTTTGCCATCAAGAGTTTACTTACAAAGGGTCCCTCCCTCACTTTCCACCTCAAGTACGCACAGGCTCCATAAGCTAATTTACTTACTTGCATCTGCAAAAATTACTAGATCAGGCTTACCAACGGCATCTTTAGGCTTCACACATCTATGGAACGTCAAGGTTTCTAACTCATACATTTCTTTAAATAACTTTCTCCATCTTTCATACATATACTGTGGCATTGCTTCATCCCAATCTAATCTTCGCCCATTTTCACTAATGGTGGTTAGTAAATCGCGCATAAGCAACTTTGCTTATGCAACGTCTCCAAACGCAAAACACCTGAGTTCGACGGGTGAGATGATGGGAGATGTTATTCACTTATACCTCTCTTGTGGCCGACTGCGTTAGTGTGTCACTGTAGTCCTAATTCCTCGTCCGTCGCTGGTTCGACCCCACGGGACGGTGGACTTATTATCAACTAAAAAAATTCCCCTTCGGTAACATATATGAAAATATATTATTTCCGAGGTAGAGTGAATTGGATATTAAAGGACGTTTGTAGCTTTCTGATTGTATATGAATCACGGTGATGTGATAAATAGTCATAATATGGCTACGCGCGACAAACGCACTACACGGTCAACATGGCAGAGGTGGGTGGATATCGCCTCCAAACGCAAAAACACCTGAGTTCGACGGGTGAGATGATGGGAGATGTTATTCACTTATACCTCTCTTGTGGCCGACTGCGTTAGTGTGTCACTGTAGTCCTGATTCCTCGTCCATTGCTGGTTCGACCCCACGGGACGGTGGACTTATTATCAACTAAAAATTCCCCTTCGGTAACATATATGAAAATATATTATTTCCGAGGTAGAGTGAATTGGATATTAAAGGACGTTTGTAGCTTTCTGATTGTATATGAATATATATAAATAGTCATATATATATATAAACGCACTATATAACATGGCAGAGGTGGGTGGATATCGCTCCAAACGCAAAACA
>NC_089794.1:6424830-6432330 GCF_040412425.1 Macrobrachium rosenbergii | reverse complement strand
GTGGACTGACTTTTGATTGTAACTCCCCGAATATGGCCGCCAAAACTTCTGTTGAAAGGTTAGACACCAACGGAAAATCTTTACATATCCTTAGGAAACTTGATATACCTGCCCCACGCTGATGAAAAGATGATTGTAAGACGAATAGAGAAGAGTCTGTCCAATTTAGACACACTGGGAACAGATACTATTATTATTATTATTATTATTATTATTATTATTATTATTATTATTATTATTATTATTATTATTATTATTATTATTAATTAAATTGATATATAATTGTCATGGGAAGAATATACATTGTCTTTGATCTTGAGCACTTTCAGGTCCTAACTGTGACCCTTTTTCAAGAGATGAGGTAGTCAGGCTGGTTCAAGGCCCAGCAATCGACCTGACTGTGACCCTTTTTCAGAGATGAGGTAGTCAGGCTGGTTCAAGGCCCAGCAATCCTCTGCCAGAAGATTGCTGGGCCTTGAACCAGCCTGACTACCTCATCTCTTGAAAAAGGGTCACAGTTAGGACCTGAAAGTGCTCGAGATCAAAGTAATATGTAAATATTTACCAGTAAACAAGTTATACACAAGAATCTTGTGGGTTTCTCTTTCATTAATAATAATAATAATAATAATAATAATAATAATAATAATAATAATAATAATAATAATAATAATAATAATAATATCTGTTCCCATTGTATCTAAATTGTACAGGCTCTTCTCTATTCGTCTTACAATCATCTTTTCATCAGCGTGGGCGGGTATATCAAGTTTCCGAAGGACATGTAAAGATTTTCTGTTGTCATCTAAGGTTTCAACATAAGCTTTGACGACCATCTTCGGAGAGTTACAATCAAAAGCCAGTCCATTAACCGACCCACCAACTACAAACCACCTGCCTGCCATATATACCTTTGGGATCTTTCCTAGATAGTAACCCTCACGGGTTTTAAACCAGTATCTGTCCAACTTTGAGGCACATTTAGTACATACCAACTGGGGATTACAGTAAAATCATAAACAAAATATTCTAAATATCATAAAGATAATGAACCCCAAGAAATACTGCTTCTAGATAACGACCTCCAAAAACTCTTGGGAGTCACTATCTAGGAAAGACCCTACCTTTGTAACTAGCATGTTAGTTCATGTAATTTCTGTAACTTTCAGAAATTGGCCGCCAGAGGTTTTCATAATAAACTTGAAATTTTATATCCAAATTATAATTCTTGTATTGTGTTTGCTTGAAAATTAGAATTAGTTGAAGCCATTTTGAAAAAGAGACAGTTCGTAGAACTCTGTGTATATACATACATACATACATACATACATACATATATATATATATATATATATATATATATATATATATATATATATATATATATATATATATATATATATATATATATATATATATATATATATATATATATATATATATATATATACATATACACACACACATATATTCTCAGAAAATCACAGGAGATAAATATGATTTAGTTTAAAGCGGAAAAACTGTAGGATAAGAGGATCTTCTGACTTATCTTCTTGTAGTTTTCAAACATACACGCAATCACACACATATGTTTATATATATATATATATATATATATATATATATATATATATATATATATATATATATATATATATATATATATATATATATAAGAAATTTTTAAGATGTCTTCAGCCCTGATAACATACTCTGTTTTGTCTCTCACTTTCATTCTTTCTTAATGCAGTTGATAAATACATTGCCAAGTTAACGTGCTCTCTCTCTCTCTCTCTCTCTCTCTCCCCCCTAACGTCAGAAAACGGATTCCCCTGATGGGAAAGCACGAGCTATTCCAAGGGGTTTCAAAGAAGGAGGTATTTCTCCTCGCGAATTTAAAAGCCTTTTCCCAAAGTCCCTCACCTGGAGAATCTGCTTCTTTTCGTGTTTAATTTCGAGAAACGGCAAGAATGTTTCAGGTTAGGTTAAAAGTAAAGAATCCCTGGGATAAATGAAGTTTATATATATATATATATATATATATATATATATATATATATATATATATATATATATATATATATATATATATATATATATATATATATATATATATATATATATATATATATATATATATATATATATATATATATATATATATATATATATATATATATATATATATATAATATAGTATATATATATATATATATATATATATATATATATATATATATAAGTAAATGCAGTGAGGGTATAAGAGAAAAAAGAGACAAAAGAAAGATGTTGAGATAAATTATTTGCATGAGTTGAAATTATATAGCAGAAGTAGTGAAGAAGACATCGTAAGTAAAATGATGAAATTGAACTTAGAAGCTGTGAGTCACTGTTCCTGGAAAGTGGTAAAATGATATTAGCAATTTGTTTCTTTAATTGCTACCGTCTTAATTTAAGTACCTTCGAGAAACATATACTTATTAGTATTCGTGTTATCCCATAAAGAAATATTCCAGTGGAATTCCCAGTCGATTGGTATGAAGAAATCCTGAACAATTAAAGCAGTTGTGTTACGTAAAAAATCAATACCGAAATTGAATACTTTCCGAAAATGAATTATCCGATGAATTAAATGGACTGTGTTTTTTTTTTTTTTTTTTTTTTTTTGCCTTTTTACGTTGAGACCTCGTAAATCCTTTTAGCAAATTTAAAACGTGATTATTGCCGAAAGGGTTTGTTATTCATTAGGTACTTTGATGCTGATTTTTTTGTGATTAATAAAACTAGTTCCATTTTTGTAATAACTGTATTGGTTAGTAAATATTTTTTATTAAGAATTATATACTGGACATTAACTTCTGTGTATGGTCTATGAGTTATCATTGTATGGCTAATATCAATAGTATATCCTGATATTTCTTATAATCGATTAGCTAATGACAATTGCTTATTGTGTACAAGTTTGTAACTTTTTTCAATGCAAATATTATCTTTAAAAAGTGCTACTATTATTCGAAGAATCTTTTGAAGATTATTATGTTTTTTATCTATCCTTTCAAAGCGAGGGAAATTCTGCACCATCTCGCATTTATGAAATCTCTTCCTCCCTCCCTCCCTTCGTCCTCTCTCTCTCTCTCTCTGTCTCCTAGTAATCCTTGGCAGTCCCCACTGCAGCTGTTTCTGTCATAAAATTTCCAATATAGTTCAAGACCTTTTCATTCGCCTCAATATGAAGCGTCTATCTGGCATTTCATTGCTCAAGAAGAAAACTCTTCGTTGGAGGATAGAATTTGCCCAAATTTTTGTGATATATTTTACACATGGTTTCTTTATTTATAAATACTAATATTAACTGTTCTTTTTTTGGAAACTTTAATCATTATTAATGAATTTGCACATTGGTTAATTTGCATACATTTAAAGGTAATTTTCATTTCATCGCAGCCAACTAACTTTCAAGTTTTTAATCTAAGAGTACTGTCCATTTCAGGGACCGCGAGTCATAGTTTTTCTCAAATATTTTTCAAACTAATTATCTGATCGAAATGGTACTTTAACACAGTGTACGAGACACCTCTCGCTAATTTTTGGTGATATACTGCCCTGTCAAATGGTTTTAGTTAAGGCGTTTACTCTTGACTTACATGGTGTTGCCAAGCATCGCCAAACTATGCATTCGAACGTCCTTTATTCCCACCCCATCCCTCCCTCCCCCCTCCCCTCCTCATCCCTCCCTCAACCCACTTCCCTGGCCTCCCCATCTCCGCCCCCCTTTCCTGTCTATGGGGTATAGCGGACGTTCGGTTGCGTAGTTTAGGCCTGCTGACTCATGCGACTTTGCTTTTAAGTCAAGAGTAAACGCCTTCACTAACACCATTTGATAATGCACTGTATTAACAAAATTTAGCGGGATGTGTCTTGTACACAGTGTCAAAGTACCATTTCAATAAAATAATTAGTTTGAGAGATATTTGAGAAAAGCGATGACTCGCGGTCCTTGAAATGGATAGTAGGTCAACAGAAGCAATGAATTTTTCATGAAGCAAGTCTAAATCTTTAATACCCACCCGTGAAGTCTCTCGAGGCTCTGGCTTAAACGTATTTATGTATGTACATACATATATATATACATAAACCAATAATACTGTATAAAACTTTTGACAGTATAGTGTTTTCACAATTTAATTTTATTTTTATTTTCAGTTCTTGACATTTGTTAATACTGTTAAGAAATATTTAATAAACGATCTTTCGGTAAATGGAGATATGAGATTTGGTGGCCTGCCTCTTAATATTATTTTTGATTTTTTCAACTAACAGCTTACAGCGAGTTGTTGATATTCACAATAGGAACTGCTGGAATGTAATCCTTGTGTTCGCAGGGTCGCTTTCTTGGCCGAAAACTTTTTATATCATATGCACAAAAGATGTTTGGTTTTGAAAACAAACGTATTGCTTGTGCAGATGAATATTCTTTCTTTGCATCAATTCCATCTCCTGGGGATAGACTTTTGGTTTCTGAATATCCGACCAGAGATTTACCTAAAATTTGTACATGATGCAAATTTTGGGCAATGGAGTTACAAGCAAACAAAATTCTAAGCATGATTGTTAGTAGGTTTAGGATACTGGATCCCCACCGCCTAGGTCCTTCATCCTCTTATGCAACTTATTTAGAATCTAAAGCTCTAGGTGTGTTTCTTAGTTATGAATAAATTTTTGAGAAACATACCCGACCTGTCTTTCTTCCAACTGCACAAAAATTGATGTACTGATGAAGCCTTGCAAGATTTTTAAAGCTTTAAAACTTCGATGTTTTGAGGAAATGTTTCAGTGCGTTTATTCTGTGTACCGAGCATTGTTGTTCTAGCTGGTTTTCAGCAGTTGACTTGCACCTTTAATTGTTTAACGAAAACTTCAGTTCTACAAAATTTTGTATCCCTGATCTTGATATCAATCTCTCCCATAGCCAACAATGAAACACGGTAATGGCTGCAGAGGGGAGATCTCAAGAGGGAAACAGAAGGAATGCTAACAGCGGCACAAGATCAGCCCCTAAGAACCAGTTGTATCCAAAGAAAAATATATGGAAATAACATCTCACTCATATGCAGGAAGTGCAATATGAAAGACGAAACCATAAACCACATAGCAAGCGAATGTCCCACGCTTGCAAAGAACTGGTACAAAAAAGAGGCATGATTCAGTAGCAAAAGCCAACCACTGGAGCTTGCGCGAGAAACAACCAGCTAGCTTGCTGTAATAAGCGGCACGAACACCACCCTGAGGGAGTGATAGAAAACGGTCAGGCAAAGATCCTCTGGGACTATGGTATCAGAACAGATAGGGTGGTACGTGCCAATAGACCAGACTTGACGCTGATTGACATAATCAAGAAGAAAGTATCACTCACTGATGTAGCATTACCATGAGACACCAGAGTAGATGAGAAAGAATGAGAAAAAACTTATAAGTATCAAGACTTGAAAATAGAATTAAGAAGGATATGGGATACGCCAGTGGAAAGTGTACCCACCATCATAGGAACACTAGGCATGATCCCAAAATCTCTGAAAAGGAACCTGGAAAAAGTAGATGCTAAAGTAGCTCCAGGACTCATGCAGAAGAGCGTGCTATTAAAAACAATGCACATGGTAAGAAAAGTAATGGGCCCCTAAGGAGACAGGATGCAACCTGGAACCCCGCACTATAAGTACCACCTGGCGAACAGCATGACTGAAATAAAAAAAAAATATATATATTTTATTATTATTATTATTATTATTATTATTATTATTATTATTATTATTATTATTATTCAGTAACCTCCCTCAAAACGCGGTTTCCCTCGATATTGAGATGTTATTCTTTTCGAGAGTGGAATGCTCTTTCTCTCAAAATCATTTTTTCCTTCTTCCTTATCGGTTTCCTGGGCAGAGTAACTGCATAATTGAGAAACCCTAACCTATGTTTTTTATCCTTCTTATTTGGTTCCTGTTACTTATAATAAACAGAATACAGTTTTTCAGGACTTCTACTTAGCCCCATATTTTTTACTCTATTGAATGTTTTCACTAGAGTTCCTTCATTTGCTCATATGAAATGTATCATTTTTTGTTACTGACTTTCCAGTATTTGTTTCACTCTTCTTTCTGGCCCCTCTGATCATACCAATAATTGCTCCTGTTAGCCTTTTCATTTTACTTATGCGTATTCTAAGGTTCAAGAGTCCCTTTCTTATCATTCACAGGAAGATATTCATGCAGAGCATACAATCTCATTGAGAATCTTTTACCATCCTGATGATATTGCAGAAGGAGGCGCAAACTCCGAGTTACTTGGAGAAGTCAGCAGTATTTGTATGTTAGTTCATCAAACAATATTACAAGAGACAAACGACAAAGCCTTATCTTTATCTTAAGCTACACCAAGTAAACTACTAGTAATACTAGCTGATATCCCAGGTAAACGATGACCTCTAGAGAGATACTAGCTTACAGGATCATTCTGGTACTTATGACTAGAGAAACAATTTAATTCAGTATCTCTGCAACAATAAGAAGAAACCGCATTTTTCAAAATAAGGAGTATCATACTTAAAACTGTGAAAACTATACAGGGAGCTTATTTGAACTACTATGTACCTGTACTTCTAATAGCCATAATGACCTCTTAACTACTCGATTTTTTGCATATTTTATGGGCACGCTTGTCACTACAAAGTCTGAGCCCAAAATAAAGCAACAAATGAAGCAATTCAGGATTAGAACCCACGCACGATAAAGTCAGAATGAGGTTAACGTTAACATTATTTAAACATCGAAAATACGAAAGAACTCACTTGTATTCACACGTGAATTTTTTTCCTCCCAGCAGATGGAGAAAAGGAAGAAAATTCATGCAAAATTCCTTAACATCTCTTTCGAAAAGTCAAAATACGACAGCGTTCTAAAAACTTAAATTTGCATAAAACTCGTCACACTAATAGACTCTGGGAGTGAGGCCAGTGCTGCATCCTATTTGCATTTAAATTGTAGTTGGCGAAAAGGGCCATGTGTCTACGAACATCATGTTTTTATTTTGTTACCTCGCTTACGTTCTCCCGAAGATTGTTTGCTCTCAGGCATGAAGGTAAATTGATTCTCTGATATAATTAAATGTTCTTCATCATAATATTATTCTATTATTATCAAGATGGAAGAGAGAGAGAGAGAGAGAGAGAGAGAGAGAGAGAGAGAGAGAGAGAGAGAGAGAGAGAGAGAGAGAGATAATGCGATTATTTTGTGAACCACATATGTTATTAACAAGACGGAGATTTACCGACGGACAAAGACAGATTAAAATCTCACTATGAAATAAATATTTTGTTAGAGAGAGAGAGAGAGAGAGAGAGAGAGAGAGAGAGAGAGAGAGAGAGAGAGAGAGAGAATAACTTCGTTTTATTTCCTGAAAGTATTTTCCGAAAGCAAAACTTATACTTAAGAACTTCGGAGAAGAAGG
>NC_089794.1:6394830-6422330 GCF_040412425.1 Macrobrachium rosenbergii | reverse complement strand
GCGCAAGAAAAGCAATTGATAAGATGAATTGAGCGTTTATTATATAAAATAAATGCTGTTGAAACTCCCATTTTGTTTAACAAAACCTGTATTAAAGAAGGTCTTTTCCTATTATTATTATTATTATTATTATTATTATTATTATTATTATTATTATTATTATTAATTATTAGTAGTAGCCTAATGGGATCACTGAGGAGCTTTGCTTGAATTATCTAATAAATAATATGATTTTAAAATTGGTGCGAGATTCAGTTAAAGCTGTTTGGATTTAAAAAAAGAAGTTGAAAGCAATTCAGCCTTGGATCAAAGTGGTTGCAACTATACACATCATGGCTGGAATATAGTTTACAGGAATTGTTTTCTTTTTTTCTTTACTGCTTAGCTTAAATTTTCGAAAAACCTTTCAACTCAATTTCTTGGAATTAGGGCTTAGTGGGCAATTTGCAAAAATAATGAATTAAAGGTAATTTTGCTTCTGGGTTTTGAGTATAGGGCAATTTTTTCTTGTTCTTCATTTTTATAAGAAAAAAAACTACCAAGGATGTGGATCATCTATAAACAAAGTTGTCAGCAAAAACTTCAATTATTTAGTGATAGATTGCTGTGATAATATTAATCAATTATAAATAAAAAAAATCGAAGTTGGTTTTCCTACACTTACACTGTGGACTTCTCCAGCCGACAATGTGCAAGAGTAAGAAAGCTCTTTAATTTTGACTCTTATCCTAATGCTTTACACCCCGACATAACTTATAATACAATTATCCCATATAAAAATCTGAATATTTTTTTTTTTTCTTGACATGGAAGTATGGATTCAACTTATCTAAAACTTATTACGAACGCTGACGGAATCATATGTTGTCTTTTGAAGATCTGAAATGAAAAAGCAATATTCGTCATAAACTGTAATATAAGCACAATAAAATCAGTAAGAGGCATAGCATTTGAACACTACACAGTTATTAGGCACTGTGACCAAATGACAAAAAAATAAAAGAAAGCACCAAAAAAATTTAGAAGAAATGTACTTTGAATTTTGGGTGTGAGAAATTCCACGCCTCTACCCACTGCTTTGCAAAAGAGTTCGCGTCTCTCATTCAAGGAGTGCAAAACTTGTCATCGTATATATTTTCCTTAAACTATTATATAATAAATGTATTTTCTTTAAAATAAAAACATCATATTTTTATTTTATTCTTCAGAACATGAATATATAAATTAATAATAATAATAATAATAATAATAATAATAATAATAATAATAATAATAATAATAATAAAAGTGTTTAAATGAGTGTTTCATATGTGTTACATCAAGCAATTAAGTGACTGAATAACTGATCAAGGTACTAAAAAGTTAAGAATAATCACTTCTAAAACCCTATATTCCAAGTGAATACACACACGCACGTGTGTTTGGTATGTTGCGTCTCAACTACATACGAAACAGAACAATGGCCTGTCCCTTGATTCTGCTATTCACTAGTGATTGTTCATTCTTATAATTGGTCATTTACTTAGTTAAAATCGTCAATACCATCCTCATTCACTGTGTGTGTGTGTGTATATCCATGTATGGTTTGCTGAAAGTGACTAAAAGCAATTTTTACAGGGAAATTGATCCCTAACCTCCTTTCACAAAAAGACGTAGCAAGAGTATTCCGCTCTCCAAAGTTTCCAATTAATCTTTTCTACTTCCCCGTCCCCAGGGGTAGGGACTAATTAATCTGGATTTTCTTCAGAAAGGGAAAAGCCATTATTATTTTCTGTCATTTTTCTCCCGGGGCCTAACATTTTAGTATTCATAGGGGCCACTAGATTTCCATCTCACATTTCAATGTTTCCATAGAGAGAGAGAGAGAGAGAGAGAGAGAGAGAGAGAGAGAGAGAGAGATGGTTTATGTTTTGTTGAGTGCTGGATTTACTAATAAATCCAAGAAACCGAAAAACAAATGGAAGCTTCCGTGACATAAATAAAGTCGCACTTCTCACAATTTATGATGGATACCTTACGTCCTCCATCTTTATCTTCCGCCTAATTCTTTCGTACCTTTCTCTGGATGCTGTTGCTGAGCGGATCACGAGTTCACAGTAATAATGCCACAACAATTCGTTGCTGGAACGAGAATCACCGAATGAACTTCGTTTATTATAAAGTTGTGTTAAAAAACCATTTTAAAAAACGAGAAGTTGTGCTTAACCATTTAAGCAACGACGGATTTTTGGGAACAATACCTTTAGCAGCTTAGGCAGGATCAACACGATTTGTCTTATTGGAAACAGGCATTTAGGGATAGGTAGAGAAGCTAATATATATAGTGTCTAAAGTTGACCAGCATCATTTACCTAGTAGTCTCGGATGGTAGGAAAAGAAACTCATATTTAAAGAAAGTTTCTAGACTAATTTTTGGTTACTAGCTGCTCTGGCAGAAGGAGCCAGTTCCAGCATACATCTGGCTTAATCTAACGTCAGCAACAACAACCAATCTTCAATGCCGTTTCTTTCGTGTAAGGGCCTTAAACCTTCCGAAGTTAAAGAAATTTCTATTATGATGACGCTGCTCAAAACCATTCAAAAGAATTATTATTATTATTATTATTATTATTATTATTATTATTATTATTATTATTATTATTATTATTATTATTATTATTAGGGGGCACGGTCATGTAAATCAGTTAAAAACTCCCGCTACCTTTCATTTAATAAAGAACAGGATGAGTCGACATCGAATATGTTAAATTGTATATATATTATATATATATATATATATATATATATATATATATATATATATATATATATATATATATATATATATATATATATATATATATATATATATATATATATATATAATTCGTGTGGAGTGGCATAGCCTTTATATGTAACACGTATGCTGATGGACAATTAACAATTGCTCTTCTTGTACATCGACTGTCATAGAAGGGTCAGTTTCCGGACAGGCAGCAGACTCACTAACCCAGAACATTCCGGTATAAGAGCTCATGCTAAAATCTGTAAATCATACATTGAAAATAAAGATTTTAAAATCATCGGACAAACACCCAGCACTCAGGAATTACCATTTTAGAGTCCTTTTTGATCAAACAACTGGATCCCCCATTAAACACTCAGTCAACAGCCAATCCCATTTTCTTGTCTTGAGGAGTATTTTTCTCTTTTTCATTTGTTAGTTTCCTTCCACTTATGTTTCTTTTACTCTGGTGGAAGGTTAGTCCAATAGTTTGTGAATTTTAATATATCTTGGTTTTGAAATGTATAATTTGAAGTGTAAAAAATTTTCAGTTTGAGTTTTATGCTAATTAGAGCCCTTGAAGATGTTATTATACATGAGAATTACGAAACGTCTGGAAATAAATATGTACAAGAAGAGCAATTCTTAATTGTCCATCAGCATATATATATATATATATATATATATATATATATATATATATATATATATATATATATATATATATATATATATATATATATATATATATATATATATATATATATATATATATATATATATATATATATATATATATATATATATATATATATATATATATATATATATATATATATATATGCATGTTCTGTGTGTGTGTATGTGTGTGTGTATAACTGAATCACGAAAATATGGAACGTGATGAATATGTAAATAAAGACAAAATCCACAAGAAAAAATAAATAATGGAGTGCTGCAAGCCTTTCGTCATATAGTCCTTTACTTAGCGAGTAAAGGACTATAAGTCATAAGGCCTTGCAGCACTTCAATGATTCTCTTTCCTTCGTAGATTTTGTCTTTATTATATATATATATATATATATATAAATATATAAAAATATATATATATATATATATATATATATATATATATATATATATATATATATATATATATATATATATATGTCAGGTGGTAGTGTTATTTCTCTTAAAACTAGAATTCTAAAATGATAGTGTTATTCTAAGCAATAGATGGCATGGATATCTTTAGCAAACATCTTACCAATAGATGGCATGGTTGTGAGATGTCATTCAGGAATCCTTGGTTTTAGGTTGTTTACTGGGTTTGTGTATAAAGTCATAAGCCACTACCTTAGGAACTACAACCTTTCATAGTAAGTATCTTTTATACTATTTATACTATTGTGAAGTGTTTGCTATTACTCATTATACTAATTGTTATTTACTGCTGTGCTATTATAATTGTTGCCTTTTAAAGATGTTATTATGGTGTTACTCATAATTTTTTTGGACACTAATCTGCAGCAATGATTGACATGTATTTTTAAATCTGCGGCAGTGATTGACCTATGATACCTAATCTATGGCAGTGAATTGGCCTATGATACTTGGCACATGGCAGTGAACTGGCCTATGAGACAGAACCTATAATAGCGACCCAAGCTATGGCTATGTTTGATGTGGCAGGACCGTGTATGGGGCATGTGACTACTAGCCTGGATTTCTCACTGATGCACTGAGAGCTTTGTTGTGGGCCTCGAATCCGGTTCTTCCTTTTGTGTCAACGTAGCCGCAATCAAGAGTTTGCATTGCTGATTGGTGTACTAAAGAAACAGCCATTCTCGCTGATCTGGAACCGCTAATGTTACCTATTTTCAATCCTTATTGTTGTATGCACATGATTAAGCCATCTTGGTCATCCATTTGTATTTTGTTATTTTCACTTAATAATTTTCAGTTTCTGTATGTAGAAATATTTAAGTTCATTTTAGCTCATTCTTCTTAGTATTTGTCAATTAATGTTAATAAATTTATTTTTATAATCATATTATTTTCTAGTAATTGGGTGTAGTACCAAGCACTGTGCAGCCATCTTAATTTACCATCAAAAGCTTGACAAGTGGCGCAGTGGTGGGATGTTGTTGTAAAATTACTAGAATATTATCATAACTTAAGTATGTGTTATACCTTTTGCAGTTACCAACTTCCAATTTAGTTGTATTACCATGAAAGTTGATGAGTTTACAAGGTTTGTGGCTTTCTCTTGAAATGGTTGCTGGATTTCAAGGTAAGGTTCGTTTGTGCTTTGTCATTTAGATTGTCATGTGAAAGTGCTTCGTGGTGAAGTGGATTAACAACTCGTTGTGGTGCAATATCTTATTATTTTTGGGTTTTGTATAGTCTTGGTGAAGTGCTAGGGAAAGGTCGAGTCAGGAAGTGAATTAGAAACTGTATCGTTACCTATTAATTTAGCTGAGCCAATTTGATGATTGTAGGAGTTAGTTAGGGGTAAGTTGGTTTTAATGTTCCGTTTCGTTTCTGATTGTTTACTCTTCCTTAAGAATTCCTATTGTTTATTCATTTTCCTTATGCTAGTTATTTGCATGGAAATTTGTGTCATTGAAGGAATTATGCCCATAATAGACACTGGTAATCGCTGATTATACTAGGTGGTTAGTTGAATTCAGGATTAGCCATAATTTTTGAATTCGTATTGTTGTATTTATTGTTTGTATACTTATCTATTATCATGAGTGTCAATGAGTTGATGGATAAGGCTATTAAGCTTGGTATGAGTGCTACTGAGGCTGAAGAATTTATTGCTAAGCAACAAGCTAGGGAAGATAGATTAATGGAGAGACAGGAGAAAAGATTGCAGATGGAGTTAGCAGAAAAGGAGAAAATTTTGAAGTTAGAGTTAGCAGAGAAGGATAAGGAAAGGGTCTTTAAATTAGAATGTCTTAAAAAGGAGCAAGAGGAAAAGGAGGAAATCAGGAAACATGAGCTCGCTAAGGCAGCATTAAGAAGTAGTGGTGCATCCAGTGGTATAAGTGGTGATATAAAACTTTTAAAATTCCCCTTTTGATGAAAAAATAGATGAAATCCAGTGTTTACATGGACAGATTTGAGAAGTTAGCTGTATTTCATCAGTGGGATTCGGCAACTATGGTATACTATTAGGTACATTATTAAGAGGACGCGCTTTGAAGGTTTATTGTGGACTTGACCCTGCTGTGCAAGTAACTATGATGAGCTAAAGTTAGCATGGAGCGTTTCAGAGTTAATCCTCAGGTTTATCGAAAGAAATTTCGAGAGGGCTATATTGAGTCAAATGAAAGTTTTGTGCAGTATTCGCATAGGTTAAGACAGAATTTTGATAAGTGGTTACAATTAGTAAATGTAAATAAGTCATATGAGGATGTTTGCGATTTTATGGTTATGGATCAATTATTGGCTAATTGTTCTAAGGATTTGAGAACATTTCTTTTAGAAAGAGTATGTAAGAGTTCACATGAGATGGCTCACGGAGTTAGTAAATGTAGAAATGCCAAATTTAGGAGTTCTGATAAAGGTTCCAAGTTAGGAAATCAGAATAAATCTGATAAAGTGACTGATTCCCTTAAAACAGTTCGATGTCACCTGTGTAAAGGAAACAGGGCATATTAAGTAGAAACTAAATCCTAATAACCCAGTTAATTTGCCAATCTAAAATCTTCTGATAAAAGGTTCCTAAGATAAGTATTGCTCTTGCTTGTGAAGAGAGACCCAGAATGTCACAATTGTAGATAAGAATGAATTGTTTTGGCAAATCTGTAGAGTTCTATTTGATACAGGTTGCAATACGGTAGTTATAAGTGAGACTTTTTGGTTCCAAAACGCTATCTCAGTAAGGCTAAAATTGTTAAAAGCGTATAATTTCGTTGGTGTCCCAATACATTTATCACAAAATTAAATGTTTCATTAAAGTAAATTCTTTTCTGGTAGAGTAGATGCTATAATTGCCCCAATTAAATGCGCTGAGGTCATTGTTGGATTGATTCCTGGTTTAAAGCATCACATGAAAGAAGGAATAGAATTGTTGGATAAAGTGCCAGAGCCAAGTAATGTAAATGAGTTTAATGTTAATGTGATTACGAGAGGACAGAATCTTAAATCTACCACTTTAAAACCATTATCTGATGTCCTGACAGAAGTTAAAGTAGATCCTATAGACTTTAATAATCAACAGTAAACTGAAGTTCTCTGAAAACAATTAGGAAAAACTTGAAAGATGAGGATGAAATAGTTTGTAGAGGTAGAACTATTAAATACATAGCAATTAACAATGTAATTTATCGTAAGTGCATTAAAAGTACAAATCAGTTAGATGTGGGTGAGATCAATTGTTATTCACTTAAGTATAGAGAGATAGTTATGCAACTTGCTCATGAATCTCTTATCTCCGGTCATTTTTCCTCTAGGAAAACTATTAACAAGGTGTTAAGTAAGTTCTATTGGCCCAGAGCTGGTGCCGAGATTGATAGATATTGTAAATCTTGTCACAGATGTCAAAAATTTGGGAAAAGGGTTAAGAAAGTACCTTTGTGTAATATGCCTATTGTTTCTGAACCATTCAGTAGAATAGCTATTGATATCGTAGGTCCGATCGTTCCAGCTTCTAGTCGTGGTTACAAGTATATTCTTACAGTAATTGATTTAGCTACCCGTTACCCTGAAGCTGTACCACTTAAAAATATTGATACCATTACTGTAGCTGAAAGCAATTGGAAATATTTTGTAGGTGCGATACCTAAGAATTTTAAGTGACAGAGGAACCCAATTTAAGTCAGATCTCATGCGAAATTCATAGGTTATTATCCATAAAGTCTTTGTTCACGAGTCCGTATCACGCCGCATGTAATGGAACTGTAGAGCGTATGAATGGAGTACTCAAGAATATGTTGAAGAAGGTTTGTTGCGATCAACCAAAGGAATGGGACAGGTATATTTACTGTAGTTCTTTTTTGCCTACCGTGAAATTCCAAATGATACTCTCAAGTTTAGTCCTTTTGAACTTTTATATGGTCGTAATGTCCGTGGTCCATTAGCAATCCTTCATGAATTAATTGCTGATAAAAGCACAGATGATGAAGTTAAAACTTCTTATCAATATGTTTTAGACCTGCGTTCTAGATTGCAAGACATGGCTAAGATGGCAGTTAGCAATTCTGAGATCAGTTCACGTAAGTACAAGGAGTATTTTGATCGTAAGTCAAAGCCTAGGAAGTTTGCCGAAAGAGGATGATTCTAATAATGTTACCAAGTAACACTAACAAATTTTAATGCAGTGGAAAGGACCTTATATAGTTAACAGTTGTCATAATATTAGGTTGACTATTTTACATTAAGGTTAGGAAACATCTTAAGCTGTATCATGCTAATATGCTTAAAAAGTACCATGGGAGAAAATCTGTAAAATGTTATTGCAAAAATCCGTAGAAATGGTTAAAACTTCAAATGGTTTGTTTTCTGACGTAAATTTTGATCTTGTTAATGTTGGAGAACCTGTTTCAGATCTTTGTGACATTGAGTATTTGGAGGTTGATAAAACTGATTATCAAATAAGCCCTGAACTCAAAAATAATCAATTTGCTGAACTTGTTAAATTATTAAGCGAATTTCCTGATGTAATAAATGATAAACCGGGTGTTGCCAAATATCTAGAGCACAATATTCCCAAGTTAACATCTGATTCAGTTCGTGCTAAACCCTACCCAGTTCCAGTTAATGACGCTGAATTGCTGAAACAAGTTGATCAGATGTTGGCATTAGATATAATTGAACCATCAATCTCTCTCCGTATTGTTCTCCAGTTGTGTTTTGTAAGAAACAAGATGAGTCTTTAAGATTATGTATAGACTTTCAGAAAACAACAATGAATTGACTGTATTTGATGCTGAACCCATTACCACGTATAAATGGTCTTGCATGAACTTTCTAATAAGATCTATTTACAGAGCTTGATTTATGTGAGGATATTGGCAGATACCATTGACTTCGGAAAGCAAAAAAAATATGCGGCATTCGCAGCAAAATATGGTTTTGATGCAATTCAAAGAAGATGCCCTTTGGACTTAGCACAGCTAGTTCTACTTTTTATGGAACTTATGAGAAAGTTTTGGCTGGTTTGGAAAAATACCACTTATTATTTTGACAATATTCTTGTTTATAGTAATAACTGGTCGGATCATTTGATTCATTTACGTAATGTTCTATTAAGATTAAGAGAGCATGGTTTAACTGTTGGGCCTAAGAAATGTTTCTTTGCTTATAAGCAAATTAAGTATTTAGGTTACTCCCTTGGGAATAATTCTTTAACACCTCTTGATGAAAGGATTACAGCTATCGTAAATCTCCCTCTTCCAGAAACTAAGAAACAACTTAGATCTTTCCTTGGAGTTGTTGGTTTTTACAATAAGTTTATTCAAAATTTTTCCATTTATCCACCCTTAAGTAGTATGCTTAAAAGGAAGTTATAATACTCTGAGTTGGAGTGAGGATCAGATAAAGAGTTTAATAATTTAAAAGCCTCTTTAACCAAAATCGCCTATTTTGTTGTTGCCCAGATGTCAAACTCTATCTTAGATCTGATGCATCCATGGACGGAGTAGGTGCAGTTCTTTTGCAGGAAAGTAATAAGATACTAATGCCGGTATCATATGCAGGAAAGAAGTTTTCAGATGCTGAAAGACGTTATTCTACAATAGATAAAGAGTGTTATGCGATAGTGTGGTCTGTTTTAAAGTTCAAAGAATACCTATACGGTAAGGAATTTATTTTGCAAACAGATCATTTACCATTAACATCTAAATTCCGCGGGAATAAGAATGATCGGTTGATGCGATGGGCTCTTAGTCTTCAACCTTATGCTTTCTTGATTGAAGGTATATCAAGGGATCTGATAACATCTGTTTAAATATGTATGCCGTTGTATATAGTAGTTTCGGGATATTTAAGTTGTTAGAGATTCCTAGTTTTTCTTGATATGGGGTTTGTCAGGTGGTAGTATTATTTCTCTTAAAACTAAATTCTAAAATGATAGTATTATTCTAACCAATAAGATGGCATGGATATCTTTAGCAAACATCTTGCAATAGATGGCGCTGGTTGTGGATGTCATTCAGGAATCCTTGGTTTAGGTTGTTTACCTGGGTTGTGTATAAAGTCATAAGCCACTGTAGGAACTACACAACCTTTCACATGGTAAGGTATCTTTATACTATTATACTATAGTGCAAAGTGTTTGCTATTACTCATTATACTAGTGTTATTTACTGCTGTGCTATTATAATTGTTGCCTTTTGAATGTTATTATGGTGTTACTCATATTTTGCAGACACTAATCTGCGGCAATGATTGACATATGATACCTAATCTGCGGCAGTGATTGACCCATGATACCTAATCTATGGCAGTGAATTGGCCTATGATAGGCTACTTGGCACATGGCAGTGAACTGGCCTATGAGACAGAACCTACAATAGCGACCCAGGCTATGGCTATGTTTGATATGGCAGGACCGTGCATGGGGCATGTGACTACTAGCCTGAATTTTTACTGATGCATTTACATATTTTGAGCAGTTTTAAAAAACTGCAGAAAAAGAAATAGGTTGACTGACAGACATTTAGCAAACATTCTTAGAATTAATTTTGCATCCTTCGATGCAAATATTGGAAAACATTATGGCTGGAAGACAAAGTCAAAAGTCTCATTGAATTAATATTGGTTAATAAAATTAAATGTTTTTTATGTATAGCTACATATAAACATTACAATATTTACAATGTTGTAATAATGTAAATAAACTGTATTCATATGGTTTTGTTTTATATTGTAATTTTCCATTAAATTGTATTAAGATATTCTGGTAGCTTTGCGCCCAGTTAAATATTTAAGTTTGCAATGCGCCCATTAAATTAAAAAGGTTGGACATCCCTGCTAGGGGTTAGTACTAAACACGGCGAAACAGTATATATATATATATATATATATATATATATATATATATATATATATATATATATATATATATATATATATGCAATAGCCACAATGCCCTCTTAACTACAAAGCCGTAAATATCCAAGTGCAAGAAATTGAAGTGGCTTGCATGTCCGGTCGCGGGAAACGAACCCTTGTCACCATAATCACATGGAGGTCGCGTTGCCGACCTGGTTCGTTTCCCGCGACCGGACATCCAAGCCACTTCTGTTGCTTGCACTTGGATATTTACGGCTTTGTAGTGACAAGCATATCCAAAAAAGAGCGAAAAATTCGAGAAGTTAAGAGGGCATTGTGGCTATTACAATTACATATGTATCTAGTAAAGGTGACCAGTAGATTCTATATATATATATATATATATATATATATATATATATATATATATATATATATATATATATATATATATATATATATGTATGTATATATATATATATATATATATATATATATATATATATATATATATATATATATATATATATATATATATATATATATATATATATATATATATATATATATATTACTTTCAGTTCTATATCTACTTTAAGTTATTCCAGGTTGAAAAACCGTGATAAAAACATAACTGTCAGTAATCCAAGATAGACACTCCAATTTATTCCTTCTGCTCGTAAGCTTGAGGGAGTTATTGTTAACCTTCTTTTCTTTTAAAACTTTTTTTTTTTACTTCCCAGGAAAATGGAGATGAATCTTCCAGGGTGAATTTGCTCAAGCTTAATGTCATCTCTGGTAAGTGATTTAATTTACCTCGTTCTAGTCCTTTTCAGAAAACGTTTCCAGAGAACGCTCGATGGAGTATATCCTTGTTATTGGTAACTGACTTACTGTTCACATCGTCGTTTTAATTGAGAAGTTTCTGGGACAACGTTTTAAAAGGATGTTTTAATGATGAAAATTCGAGTGGTACACAATAGGGTCATTTGGATGAGTTTCTCCAAGGACATCTCAACAAAACTGGTTATCATCTGACATTTCGCCAATATTAAGAAACTTCCGTAACGAATTTCCAGAGATATTCTTCTTAAGTAGATCATTGTTCGTATATTAGCCCCAGAAAGATGTTTCCTTATAACATTTTACCTGGAATATGCTTGTTTTGAACTGGTTCACCGTTCCAGGCGAGAGTCACATGCAGAGACTAATTTTAGCCTTCGTTGATTTGTCTCGGACTTAACTGTATAAGCGATTGCTTGGTGGAGGCCTTCAGCATTCGTGACACAATATTCAGTGAACTGGCGAAATGATTTGATGCAAAATACTGTAAAGCAGTCTTTATGCCCAACGCGTGGGATAAGGATGATCGACTCGCGGCTCTGTCGGGTAAAAAAAAATATATATTATGGAAGATTTCCTTAACAACAACTACAGCACTCCTTGGATACGTACCAGAAAGGGCACGGATGCAAGGTATCCTTTCATGAAAAATCATGTATTCACTTTAATTCCAAACGACCTTTCTTGGGAGGCTCTTGTTATGTGATTGCTCTTTGATAGGTCTGTCTCCCACGTCAACTGTTGAGATTAAGGGTACTCTGTAAGTTGTTGATGCTCAACAAGGACACATTGCGGCTTGCTATTACATGGAAAAGGAGGGATCGAGGAACAAACTATGTTTGACGTCATCATATGATAAACCCTTGACGTCAATTCAGTTCTGAAGTTGGTTCTTCTATGGTCATCAATATTATATACTCAACAGCTTACCTACTTACGAATAAAGATGATCAAAGGAAGAGAGAGAGAGAGAGAGAGAGAGAGAGAGAGAGAATGATTGATACAAAATAATAATTGCATGCTTTCTTGACGAAAAACTCGATATTTTATTCAGGAGGGCTGTAAAATATATTGCTCCCTTTTAATGCTTTCCTATGTATGCGATAATTCTTGGTGCGAAAGTTTTACTTTTTCTACTACAATACAAGAAGAGCTGAAAGAAAATTCATGGAAAACAAGAGAAGTTGTTAAATCTCTTTCATGGAAAAGATGAAAACTTGTTTATTCTCTTTTATTCGCTTCAAAAGGAATTTCTTTTTGAAAAAATGTAGCGTCAAATAATGGACCCTCCAGAGATTTTTGTAGTTGAGCTCTGCAATTCTTTCGGGAAACACTACACGATCTTTTGATTTGAGGGAACCTTGTCTCTCGTCAAAAAGAAATGTTATTGCTTCAGGATATCAAGAGTCATTAGATTTTCTTTAAAATAGAAAACAAAGTCAAATATTGCCTACTTATAATGCTGCACAAAATAAATTTATGTATAAGGTATTGTTGGTGAAGAAAAATATATGGAATGACACGCATGGATGCTTTTCCCACAGGGGGTTCATCCTTATCTCGTTGAATAAGGCAATAAATGGCAGCAATTGTTCTGCTTATTTACCAAGTTTTTGTTTTTGTATTTTTATGTAGGGAGTGGTAGGGGGGCAACAATCTACCGTAATTACTTGTGTTTGAAATGTCAGCAGCTTTGGATATTAACGAGCCTTGCCTCGAGACAGACGACTCTAGTGGAGAGATTTGGTTCCTATGTTGGAGGAAAGAGTCCGAAATTGGACACGACCCTCTTTCTCGTGAGATCAGAAGCAGTTGCATTTTTTGCCTAGAGCATTCCGAGAAAAAAAAAGCATTCTCATCCAGCTTGCCCTTTCTTTTCTAAGTAGGCAATGCAGGTCATTCTTGGAATAGAAGACCATGGGTAATCCTAACGGAAACAAAATAAGTAAATGAGATTATAAAACTAACAAGTTTTTGCCTAGGTTTCGTAAAAGCAATCTACGTCCTTTAAAAGATGGTCTCTTTTTATCTAATTATTTATTATTTTGTCTATCTGCCTCTTGCAAAATCATTGCGTTGATGACAGAAACAGGGTTCATGTTCTCTCCTTTTAAAAGTATTTCCAGGTGGTATCGCTGTGATCATGATCTAGTTTATAGTGAGAACGGGGCGAAAAAAAAGAGATAATTTTTCACATATATTTTTTAAGTGGCCTCAGCCAGCTTCCGCTAGATCTTGCGTTGCCATGGAAACAGCTAACGACATTGGGATGAACAATCATTAGTGAAACGATGGAAACATTTCCTTGAATTGTGTGTGTGCGCATGCATGCGCACATTGTACACACACACACACACACACACACACACACACACACACACACACACACACATATATATATATATATATATATATATATATATATATATATATATATATATATATATATATATATATATATATATATATATATCTACATCTCCACCTTAGATACTTACTGGGATTCTGGGCTGCAACGGACGATTATAGAAAGTTCTTTACATTACCAAAGGAACTACCATGTTTTGACTAAAATCTGACTGGTTAAGGCAGATCCGTAGAAGAATCATTCTAAAGGAAAATACTGGCTAAGGCCTTCTTCATGTGAGGAAAGATTACGTAAACACAAATGGGTTCTCTTAATTAATTTTATTTACATAACACATGCAGATCAGAAGAATGACGAATCATGGGGCAGGTAATAACGAGGTCCGGCTAAATGAATAGATCCTGCACAGGGTAAATATTCTACGCCGATGATGTCTTCACGAAAGGAACATCGGAGAGGGGTAGAGTAGTGGGTGGCATAGGGCCACTGCACGAAGGAGAGAGCTGAAGAGTCGGTTCCACAGCCAAAGCCATTCTGCAATGAGATGCAAGATGGTTACTTGCATGAAGCAATGACGCACATAAAGGGAACTGAGGGAATGACGGACGGTGTCAAGCAACTCAGCTACAATCACTAATTGCACAATTACGTTAGCACTGGACACTTCAACACAAATTTACTTAGGGTACTCGCACAATGCAAACAGAAAATAAATCAGGCAGGGAATTACAGAATTGTTACTGACTAAAAAAAATATTTTTCCGGTACATTACCTTTGTCAGGATGATGGTGTCCCCGTCCGATAGGGTGTCGGTGATGGATGGAGGAAAATGAAGGGATGCCACTTAAAAAGGTACTGGCTGAAGGACGTGCATGTGGGAGTACAAGGTACAGGCAAAAGGAAGGACGGCAAATGTCCTAGGTTAAGTCTTGGGCAGTTCTCAGCCACTTCTCAGGTCGAACTGCCAGTCCGTGGCCCTTATGTAGCTTCAGAGGATTACACCTGGGCATCCTAGTAGGTCCCGTTGTAGTCAATGCCCGCTCAATTTTCTAAAGGGTCTTTTGTTTTCTTCCTTTGCTGGTTGTCCTCCTCCAGCAAGGAGTTGCATTGTTGAAGGTTGCACTTGAGGAAAAGGTTTTTTGGCAGTCACTTTGAACAAGGGAATTATCAAGGACTTAACCATATAGAGCAGAGGGAGAAAATTGGTGAAGGGGGGAATAATACCCACAGTTCTTTCATCAACAATGAATAAAATGAGTTTTATTTTTATTTTTCTTACCTTAGTGTTATGTATTTGCTGGTGAATTTGCTTGGGGTGAAGTTTCCTTCGTTGTATATATATATATATATATATATATATATATATATATATATATATATATATATATATATATATATATATATATATATATATATATATATATATATATATATATATATATATAATTTACTATTCACAAATGTCACCTTAGAGAGGTGGGCTCTGCCTTTCAGTGCTCAGCAAGTTTATTCCCCACTTGTCCTTAGTTCTCTAGCTGCCAATTAATCAACAAATAATTATAACTGTACACTTTAGTAAGATTAGTGGAAATTTCAAGATTCATAAATGAGTCGTTACTTCCCCTCGGAATGATTTTGGAGAGTTCGCTTATATTCTGTATTCACTCCATCTGTCGTATCGAATAATAATTCACATATATCTCTTTCAGTTTTGAATTAAATCCCACAATTCCACGCGATAAGTCGGGTGACAATTGCCGTCATTCATAATTAATTCATTTCAAGCGTTCTGGGATTACCTAGTCTCTCTTGCTTAAAATAGATCCGAAATACTGTGGAGGCCTGTTCTATAGCAAATGTATCATCTAGATTTAGTTGCTGTTGGAGAGATTTGTGACTCATCAATAAAAAGTAAAAAAAAAAGATAGGGTAATTCCAAGATAATCAGTAAAGGAATGCAGAAGGAGGATGTTAGTTGGAATAATATCTCTCTCTCTCTCTCTCTCTCTCTCTCTCTCTCTCTCTCTCTCTCTCTCTCTCTCTCTTTCTATATATATATATATATATATATATATATATATATATATATATATATATATATATATATATATATATATATATATATGTGTGTGTGTGTGTGTGTGTGTGTGTGTGTGTGTGTGTGTGTGTGTGTATGTGTGTGTATGTATGTATGCATATTATAACAGGACATATCAGTTTTATGGGATTTTTTAAACAGGTGTACTAATAGAGCATTATTATCTTTGTCCTGACATATGAAATGTTATAAATTAAGTCATGGATAATTTCTTATAAGACTTTTTCAAATGTTGTTATATTTGTAAAAGAAATAATATTTACATTTGATGGACGCAAAGCCATTAAAATAAAGTAAACGAGGGGCTCTTTTACTTAGTACTGACTTTCTGCCACTTTTTTCATACAGTGTGTTCACAGCTACATCGTAACAAGAATTAAATTACCTGGACTTCGGACCCTTCGGGCTTACATCATTGGACCGACTTCCCCCTTCCAACATGGATCTCAGCAGCTATTTTTTCGTCACCCTATTTCTTCTGCGCATCCTCAGTAAAGCCTTCATCCATTTCCACCATTTAATAAGACGTCGTTATCGTGCTGAACTTCTTAAAAAGTGTCGATTTAAAAAAAAAATCGAAGAAATTGGAGAAAGCAAGACTGGGTCTTGAATATCAACAGTCCTGCATGTTGAATATCATCACTCCGAATTTCATCACGATCAAACTTTGTAAATCATCGTTGTGCAATTCACAATTTTACCTGGATGCAACGAAGCAACTCTTACAAATGGAAATGGGAAGTAAACAAAAGCTAATTGATCGTTACATCCGAATCGCTGATACAACAGGGGCCCAGTTGTTTGATTCACTTTCTTTTTTTAGATAGTATTATTTGAAAAAAAAACTTTTTAAGAATAACATTCAAAATTACGTTAATTATATCCAAGAACGACATTTTAGGAAACTGAAGACACTGGGTGTTGTTGTCCCAAAATTCTGTGACAACCAAATTACAGTTTTTAACCTATCTCGATATGTTCTTTCTTTTATCTCTCGGTTTAGATTTCTGTCTGCTGAACTACCGGCCTAATTATAGTAAATTTTTCTTACCTTTGGAATCTATTTTTCATAGATTAAGATCGCTACCCTTTGGGGCTGACTTGGAAGACCTGCAAAAACGTCTCTGAATTATCGCAAAACACGTACCGCAAAATTCGAGCACCATTCTTTAAGAAAAAGGACCTTGACATACTTAAGAATCAACAGCTGGTTCCCCCATTAAACACGCAGTCAACAGCCACTCCCCTTTTCTTGTCTTGAGGTGTATTTTCTTCTTTTTTATTTTTAGTTTCCTTCCACTTATGTTTCTTTAACTCTGGTGGAAGGTTGGTCCAGTACTTTGCGAATTTTAATATATTTTGGTTTTTCAAATGCATAATTTTAAGTGTAAAAAATTTCCATGATTGAGTTTTATGCTAATTATGTGTTGTTTTTATCTATTTTCGAGCCCTTGAAGATGTAATTATATATGAAAATTACGAAACGTCGGGAAATAGATATGTACAAGAAGAGCAAATTTTAATTGTCCATCAGCATACGAGTTGTATATAACGACACTGCCACTCTACACGAATTATATATATATATATATATATATATATATATATATATATATATATATATATATATATATATATATATATATATATATATATATATATATATATATATATATATATATATTATAATGTGTTATAATATACAAAACCAATCTACAACTATATGTGTCTCTGTGAAAATGTTGATGTTTTGCTTACAGATTCGTCACTTGTTGTGAGATATGATGATATTATTTTAATATGTCTTTTTTTTTACAGAGAAATTGTGTATCATGTGATTCTGAAATGTGTTTTGATATGTCTTTTTCCATTTGTTTACTATATTGTGCAGTATATTAAAATGAATACTGAGTGTTATGAAATCAAATTCATAACATGCCAAGTAGAGAGAAAGGTTAGGATTCTTATCACTTAACCGTTTCCTGTGTACTCATCTGTTTTGACCAAAGGCAAGTCGTATTAGAAGGGGCCACTTTGCTTATCTTTGACATGAGTTAACAGGCCTTGGCCAGAATGCTTTATTATATGTTTATCATGTGTGTCTGTTCCATAGTTATTATCGTTATTTGTGTCTGTCATATTTTCCATAATCTGACTAAAGGATGAGGAAGTGAGAGAGATGAAGTTGACAAGTTTATAGCCGACCCAGGATTTGGTCCAAAATACTTTTTCTGCTTAACCCAGGACAGGAAATGTCCATCATACAGATAAGAGCTCTGGCATATTTTCCTCTGAGCCTTAAAATTCTCTGTGTATTCTTTGTGTATTCTGTAGAAGAGGAATAAGATGTTCTATGTATTCTCTATGTGTGTATTCTTTGAGTATTCTGGGAGGGCTTGAAGAAAAAAGAGGAGTACTGAATGAAAAACAGTTAGTTAGGCAAAAGGGGTAACTGGCATAAGGTTCTCTCTCTCTCTCTCTCTCTCTCTCTCTCTCTCTCTCTCTCTTCTCTCTCTCTCTCTCTTCTCTCACTAATGTTAATAATTTTGTGAGTAACTGAAGGTGTTGGTATTTTACAAGAATTGTGAAAAGTGTATAATGGTGTACCACTTGTAAAAGGTAATGTGATGTTAACTGGTTTTATATTGTTAAGAGTTAAAGTAATGTTCTAGGTAAAAGAGAGTTATTATTTTGAGAAGAGGTGGATAATATCTCTTCTATTGAGTTGTAATGTGTCTTACTGCTAACTATATTTTACTAAGTGCATATAATTGTGATTTGGCAGTGTTGTCTTTGAGAAAGTCTTAGAAAGAGGTGAGTTTAGCTTTTTTTTTTTTAATGAAGGTAATCTTTTGAAAGATTGATATAATCTTTAAACATATTTTTGTCTTAGTGAAATTGCTGGTGGTATATTTCCATTTTTGCATATTTCATTCTTATATGTCTGTGTTATCATTTATAATTAGTGTGTTCCAAAGTTTTGTGTTGGTGATTACTTAGCATTTTGTCAGTGCATATTTATTATTGAGATTTCATTGAATACCTGTATTGACCCCTATTTATTGATGTTTTAGTGAACACTTGTGTTGGGTTTAATTAATCAGGTATATGTTTAAAACTTGAGTGAAAGTTAATGGTTTGAACCTTACTTAATTAAATTGCTTTCTGGATAAATTAAAGTTTTGTGACTTAATCTTGATTAAGAAATATTCAATCTTACACTGTTGTCCAGTAATAGTAAATCTTTTTGAGATTGTGAACTCTGCTATAACTTTTGAACTTAGAAATAAATTTGCCTGTTTAAAGTTTTAAAAGTACAGTGTTTCATTTTGACCACCAGTGATTAGAGAAATTAATGAATGAGTACAAGGTAAGTGATATATCTGTATGGTTCTCCTTTACCAAAATGAAATAGATTGATTTTTCCAAGTGATAAGCAAGTTTTATGGGATCACTGTACCTTTAGAGTATTCAGTCTTAATATTTTTGTTATGAGGTTCCAAAAGTCTGGCTGAAGTGAGGTAACTTTTGGTCTTGTTATCTGTGTCATAACCAGGTACTTGATCACTTTGTGACAATATATATATATATATATATATATATATATATATATATATATATATATATATATATATATATATATATATATATATATATGTGTGTGTGTGTGTGTGCGTGTGTGTGTGTGTTTGTGTTTGTGTTTGTGTTTGTGTGTGTGTATGTGTGAGTGTGTGTGTGTGTTTGCACATGTATGTGTGTTCGTGGATGTGTTTATCAGAGATCAAGAATGTACAGTCACAATGAGAACACCCAATTGTTTCAATATTTTTTTTTTTTTGTTAAATATATCTTTTTTTGGGGGGTGAGGGGTTTCCAAATTCACAACTCCCAATTTTCCGTCCTTAATACTTGGTCTACTTTCTTCCATTCGGCAGTGATAAAAAAAAAAAGTATTTGTTTTAGATGTTTAAAAAAACGAATAAAAATAAGTCTTAAATACACTCCTACGTTTCATCAATAGCACAGCGTGTTAAACCAAAAATGACCGAGCTAAAATGAATAGTAAAACGCGAGTAAGCACCTAGTAATGACTTGAAGTCGATTTATGAACATCAAAGACTTCTGGAATTAAATAGAGTGGAGTAGAGAGAGAGAGAGAGAGAGAGAGAGAGAGAGAGAGAGAGAGAGAGAGAGAGCGTGGGAAAGTCATGCTATTCGCTGAATATTAGGTCACGGTAAGTTTTTGAATAAATCGATGACATTATTAGTATTATTGTCATTATTCTTATTATTTTAATTCAGCCGTCCTGTTAAAAAGCTGGAACATTTAAATAGGTTAGCTAAGTATATTATGCTGCCCTGCTTTCCTCGTTTCAGATATTGTGAACCTTAATCGTTCAGTTGCTCAGTCATGGTATCTTTGTTGCAAAGATTATTTAGATGCACGGATGTACGAAATTATAATTATCAATTGCTCATAATACGTGACCGCCTTATTATGATGTATGCTATTATGCATAATGACTTCATATTTCATGCTTTAAAAAAGGAACCATTTCAACTTTTTAATCATTTCAGATACATTCCATTAATTCAAAACTATTTTATGTTTCATGGTTCAGCTAAACCAATTAACAACTATCCTTTGCTATCAATTACCCTCTAATTACCACAATGTTATTTTGTTTGGCCGTAAATACAACTCTTATGTTAATTGCTTGTTAACCAATAGCATGATTAAAGGTCGATTTCAATGAATTTTTTGTTCCATTTAACCGGACTTTGTAAATGTTAGTTTTAAACTATTACATCTGGATAATAACAAATAAATAAATATTGTTGTAGAATTTCATGTGATTATGACAACAACTCTCAATGTTTCTAAACATTACAGGCATTATGGAGGTTAATTATCAACAGGTAATTCTTCGACAGCGGAAACAGAAATCAGTTTCATATAGCTTGATCTATAACCCTTTAAAAAAATAATTTAACCATTACCACATGCTGGGGACAAAATTTATGCCACTGATATAGACCCACTGACATCAGACAGAATTGGTTGTATATTAACGGCGATTAAAGTGGAAATTATATATATATATATATATATATATATATATATATATATATATATATATATATATATATATATATATATATATATGTGTGTGTGTGTGTGTGTGTGTGTGTGTGTGTGTGTGTGTGTGTGTGTGTGTGTGTGTGTGTGTGTATGCGCGTGCGTGAGTGTTTATCAGCTTCTCTAAGTTTATTAACTTTGTTCTGGTTTTCAAAAAATTTCTTTCACATACTGGCGTTCTATCCATCTGAAAATTGCTGGAGATGATTAATGCTCAAATGTCGTTATTTTTATCTGATTAGAGACACTCTGAAAATGTTTCTAATTTGAACCATAAAATACTTTTAGCTGTCTCCTCTTTCGTTCTTTCGTTTCCTTTCGTCTTCAAGCGAAATATTACATCCAACCTTTGCTGTTTAGGGTCTGTTTATGCTTCAGTCATAAAAAATTATATTTATTAAGGAAAATTAAGAAGCCCATATTCATATGGATCTCATTTATTTTACGAACTGCAGGAACGCCAACACTTTCATCGGAAGGAACGAAACTTGTTAGAAATAAAGCATTTCTGTTGATACAATTCACCTAGAATTTCTTTTTCACTGATTGAAGTACAGGTGCGGAAAGTTCACCTGTCAAAGCGCATCCGTGACAGGGAACAAAATGAGTGAATGTGGCGCCCAAACACTGAGGAGGAAGTTATTTACCTTTTAAATGCGTCCTCCCTTTTAACTGCAATTTTCTATTCTTTTTCAGTAGCTCTGAGGCCTCATGGGGACACTTGTTGAAGCGATATTACTCATGAGACACTTGGTTCTTATTTTGGTCTCTAGGGTTCACTGCAATGTTAACATCCATTTATGCGGCACTCAGGTCTCATTGTTACCACTTAGCACTCTGAAGGATACTCATATTCACTCTGATGGATCTCGGCTCTTACTATGATCCTTTGTTCTTGAGCCTCTTTTTAACACTTTAGCACCTGTTATCAGCTGGTCCGCTGGTATAGTGGTCAGTGTCGTGGCATGGCACTCAGATGTCGCGGGTTCGCATCTCTCCCAGGGCGATGATCAGTTACTGCTGCAGTGTGGGGTCTGCGGTAGGAGATTGAAACCAACACTGGAAGCTTGAATTTCAAGTCAATGGCCCTTACGTGCTTGTTTCATGTGAATAGGTTTCATTTACTGAAATTAAGTATATCTTAGTTTAACCTGACCACTGAGCTGATTAACAGCTCTCTTAGGGCTGGCCCGAAGGATTAGACTTATTTTACGTGGCTAAGAACCAACTGGTTACCTAGCAGCGGGACCTACAGCTTATTGTGGAATCCGAACCACATTATGACGAGAAATGAATTTCTATCACCAGAAATAAATTCCTCTAATTCTTCATTGGCCGGACGGAGAGTCGAACGCTGGGTCAACAGCGGGCAAGCCAAGAGCTCTACCCACCCCTCCAATGAAGAACTCATTTACTGAAATAATAATATATAAATATAATAATAATAATAATAATAATAATAATAATACCATAAATTTAAGGTGTGGTAACAAGTGCCCTTACCCTGTATGCTCTTCCTAACTCCACATACCTGCCCAAGGGATAGCATAACTATCCTATCTTGCAGTTGCTCACTTTCGACCAATCCAAGGATATTTGATGAATAACCCACAAGGCTGAACCCCCACATGCGGAAGGTGCATGTCTACAGCAATGTTAACATTTTATATAAAGTATCCAAACTTCAACCATCAGCAAGTACAGGAAATTTTTTCAGATTCTTCACCATTTTTGCCTTACACAATTATAGATATTTCAAGAGAACTGCCATTCACTGAATAGATTCAAATATGAGACAAACAATTCTGGCCAACTCTATTAGAATCACTGTTTTGATCAAGTGGTCCAGTGAAGTTACCTAATAATCCCAATATTAACGATACTAATAAGAATGAATGGTAGAGACTATATTCTGACACCGACGGGATGGTCAACTAATAATACTCCCACAAGTTCCTTTCTCTAGTGAAATGAACAAGGGGAAGGGCAAGTGGTAAGGAGTAGAAATTAAGAAACAGGAAAGAGATAAAGAAGATAATTCAAGGCTCTGCAAATATGATAAACCAATGTTTCACGACATATATACAAAGACACCTGGTCGGCGGTTGGCTTCGAATAAGTCGGACTTATGCCAGCACGTGCCCTTGCCCAAATGTATTACCTATTTATGTCTCTATGCGAAGAGTAAAACTTTCTCATAGAATTTGGACGCTTTTTTCTTTATACACAAAAACACACACACTTTATATATATATATATATATATATATATATATATATATATATATATATATATATATATATATATATATATATATATATATATATATATATATATATATAATATATATATATATATATATATAGAGTTAGGGAGAAGGAGAATTCCTTGTACTTCCTTTCAATTTACTTTATTATGCTGACGTTTCAGGACCATGTGTCCCATTTTCAAAGCTATAAATTAAAAAGACAACAGGATTAAAAATAGACTCAGATTTTAAAACGAGAAAAAAGAAATTTTACATAAAAGTTTAAAAAGAAACATAACAGAAAGGAACAATGAATACCAAATAGTGCTGAAGGCAAAAGCTGAGTGACATTCAGGGTCCGTTTTGGTTCCAACGGAAACTCACGAGAAGTATAAAGGTGTTGACGTGGACTGAGTATTTAATTGGGGAACTAGTTGTTTAATAAAAAGAGATTCTAGTATTGACAGTTGGTGGTCATTCGGAGCTTTGCCTATTATTTTGAAATCCTTGTATCTGATATTATATTTGCATTTTTTCTCGTGGTCTCTTATGCATGAAAATTCGGGGTTTGATAATTTAGCACCCGTTCGATAACTTACGCCACGATGAAAGTCTAATCTCACCTTCAACAACCTACGAGTGGAGCCCACGTACTTCCCCAGGTCACATCTGGGGCAATTAAACAGGTATATGACTCCTGAGGTCATCAAAGGGTGCACACTTTCTTTATATTTAAACACAGACTTGATCGTCACTGGATTATTATTTAAAGCCGGGTTTAGTTTCCGAACAGCTCGACGAGCCCGTTGTCGAACTAAACGGCTGTTTAAGAGCTTTCAGACAGTACATCGAACCTCGTTGCCTCGTGCTAAAACAACGTCAACATCTCTCTCGACCAGGAAAAAAAAAAAAAGATCAAAGTGGACGAAGGACTGGCTACTAAAAAGAGAGAAATATTCACACACTAGCTTGTTGCTTTAAAATTAGAGCCAGATGACTGGCAATTATTTGCGTATGGATGAAGACACGTACATTGATCTACTGAATCGTGTCAAATGTTTCATTACTTAAAGATACAACTATGAGGAAGGCCATAACTCCACATGAAAGACTGAGTGTCACTTACGCTATTTAGCAACAGGAAGGTCACTAATGATCTAAAATATTCTGCCATCATTTCCACCAGCTCTTTGTCATCTATCATACCAGACCCATGTGCTGCTATCTAGAGGTCCTTCACAAAGACTATCTAAGGTAAAATAATTTGTAAGAGTTGTATATTTGCAAATGTTTATTGATAACATATAGAACCCTGAAATGTAGTAACATATATTTAGTAAGCTTGGTAAAAATGAGAAAAATAAAACATATACCAAGTAAACGTAGGGCATATGCTATATCGGAAGGTTGAAAATTTGAAAAGTACTGCGACATCCCGGTCATTTTATTTACTGCTGTTACTGCAGTAACTATACACTGAGTTATTTGGTTTGGTAATGGTACCGGCTCTTGGTGTGTTGTAACTACTCGAGATGAAGAATTTAAATACCCCATCTCTGCCTCAAAAAGTACATCATTTATGATTTTCTAGTTATTATTGAAGTTCGCTGGTCCATTGCAAGTATCCTACGTATGACGTATCTCCCGAAGTGATCCATACCAGACATATCTGTATTTACAGATTCATCAAGTCTTCTTGCAACTGTATCCAATATTTGATCAGATTTAGAACGTTTGCGAGGACGTTCCTGTTGGCTCGTGCTGGGTTTAGCATTTTCCGTTTTCATCCCCTTCTTCAATCTGAAAGTAAAGATACATAAAGTGAAAGTAATTGTTTGTATGTATGTTATATAACAATACACACATACACACACACACACAACACACACACATATATATTTTATATATATATATATATAAATATTATATATATATATATATATATATATATATATATATATATATATATATATATATATATATATATATATATATTAATTCATTTTCTTTTTATTTCAGTTTCACCTCAGTGGCTGAGTGGCAAATTATTCCACGAGAGTTTGAGTCAAGATGGAACTTCCCAATTGTGTCAGGGCTGTCGATGGAAAAACATGTATATCACGCCACCATCAGATTGTGGATCATATTTTTGGAACTACAAGGCTACAACAGCCTTGTTTTATTGGGGGGGCCAATGTAAACATGAATTCACCATCCCTGACATAGGGACAAACGGACGTGTATCAGATGGAGGGGTTATTGAAAACACAGAGTTTGGAAAACGTCTTTCAAATGGGAGACTTAATATTCCAGACGACGCTACCTAATTAATTCTAATTGTATGTTGCCTTACGTTTTTGTAGGAGATGGACATTTGCACTGAGACCTAATTTTATGAAACCTTATCCTCAAAAAGGATTTGAATGCAGAGAATAGGATTTTTAACTACAGACTGTCTAGAGCAAGGAGAGCGGTTGAAAATGTTTTTGGTATAATGGCTTCAAGATTTAGAGTTTTCGATACATCAGTACATCTGAAATTATCCAGTATTGAAAAGGTTGTTATGGCATGTGTTGTCCTTCACAATTATTTAAGAATGACTTGCCTTCAGAATATTCTCCTGCAGAATGCTTCCATAGGGATGATATTTCAAACAGAATAACTGTAATTATCAATGGATCCTAATTCTGTTGCAAGTTTAGCGCACGGTTAAGGAATGCTGAAACTATTCCAAAATTGCTAAAGACGTACTGTGAAATTTAAAGATTTCTTTAATAATGAGGATGCAGTACCATGGCAAAAAGACTTCGTGTAAACCAAATAATGAAGTGTAGGTGTAGGCTACTGTTTTGTGGAATGACATTATACAAATATTAAAATAAAGGTACTGTATTACTTTAAGATAAAGTATTTGTAACTGAATTAAATGGACCTACTTTCTGTTAATAAAATATAAAGTATATGAGTTCTTTGTCCCTTACCTCATCATTCATGTTGTCAATATCCCCAGATTAGAGCAGCTCTCTCAGGGACGTCCTAATCTAATACAAACATCATCTCCTCATAAAACCAAAGTGATGTCGCATATATATCATCTGCTGAGGTCCCAGACGTCTTCGAGCTTTCTATTTTCTTGTGCTCTCTCCCAAAACTTGCTCGTAAGGAGTTTATTTTCTTCGTCACGGCGTCTCGTGTGCAGTCAGGCTCGAGTTCTTATAATATTTCATGCAGAGCCGCTATTCCTTTGTTTCTGGCTACTTTATTGGAATAGTCTTTTGATTTAACTTTCCATAAAGCTGGATGAGCCCGATACGCATGTATGAAATCAAGTACGACTTCCTTCTCATTCCTGCTTTCATTAATGGCAGCCATTATTCATTTCTTTGACGATGTTTCCTATAGCAGGTTTGAATAACAACTGAGGTTCGATGCTCGACACCCGTTCACACGTTCACACCGTTCGTCAAACAATGTAGCTCCGCCCACAAAAGTCAAGATGAACCTGACTTTCATCGAGCCGTTCGACGAGCGCGCTCGACAACCAAATAGCCCGTTTACACGCTCGAACATCAATTCAAACACAGGGTTGTCGAACCAGGCTCGACGAGCTGTTCGCCCGTGTAAACCCCGCTTTAGGTATTAGTTTCAATTCGACAGCCGGTAAACATTTGTTTATTATCTTTCGTAAATCTTGGTAAAAATGTTTATCGTATATAAGCGGGACACTTGCATAGAAAGATAGTTTAGGCACTGTTGGTATTCTGAATTTTGGTTGAGAAATATTATTTAAAAATTTGCGCAAATGTTTGTAAAAGAGCTCAGATGGAAAACAGTTATTAATAAAATATTGGTGGAGATATAGAAGTTCCTCGTGAAAACCATTCCAATGAGATGTTAAACTAAAGGCCCTGTGGAAGAGGATAGACAAAGAATTTAACTTAAAAGTAAAGAAACAATGGCTATGAAAATTAGAACCCAGACCGGTAAAAGTTTTTTCAAAAAATCGTATATTAAAATGATCATCGTGTCTT
>NC_089794.1:6372330-6389830 GCF_040412425.1 Macrobrachium rosenbergii | reverse complement strand
CTTCTTTTGATGGCACGATACATTTCAGTGTTTCAGTAGGTTCTAGAAAAATAACTTTACTTCTTACTTGTATCCATCCTCGATGAAACCCTCCCTTTTAAACACTTTGCTTGACTGATGAAAATAATTTGTTGTTAAATTTTAATCACATGACCGTAATGTTTCTCTATATTCACAACTATTTAACTAAAATGACGACTGATATCCATTCGCTTTGCCACGGAATTAAGCACCCAAGAGGAAGAATTACAATTAATAAGGGGTTCATCTCCTGCCAGATTTGGTCCACCCATAACAACAGATTCAGTGACGGGTCTTTAAGGTTTGTGAACACACACACACACACACACACACACACACACACACACACACACACACACACACACATATATATATATATATATATATATATATATATATATATATATATATATATATATATTTATATATATATATATATATATATATATATATATATATATATATATATATATATATATATATATATATATATATATATATATATATATATATGTATATATATATATATATATATATATATATATATATATATATATATATATATATATATATATATATATATATATATATATATATATATATATATATATATATATATATATATATATATATATATATATATATATATGTGTGTGTGTGTGTGTGTGTATATGTGTGTACGTATGTTTTTTATTCAGGAGCAAAAACAGCAGGGATAGAATCGGTAAAATCGTCTACATTCCTCTCAGCAACGTTTCGGAATTTCTGTCCCCATTATCTGTATGACAGGCGAGCAAATATTGACATAATTAACATTTATAATAATATATAAAATTCTACACAATTTTAATTCTCTTTTGTATTTTTGAAAATATTAGATATACAAGAATAGTAATGTACAAAGAAGAATCATAATATATATATATATATATATATATATATATATATATATATATATATATATATATATATATATATATATATATATATAATCAGTAAGCTACAAACATCCTTTAATATCAATTCTCTCTACCGAGGTAGAGAGAATTGGATATTAAATATAATCACATTGATGTTTAAAAAAAGTCATATGATTGTATATGAATCACGGTGATGTGATATATATATATAGTATATATATATATATATATATATATATATATATATATATATATATATATATATATATATATATATATATATATATATATATATATATATATATATATATATATATATATATATATATATATATATATGTGTGTGTGTGTGTGTGTGTGTGTGTGTGTGTGTGTGTGTGTGTGTACAGTATGCGTGTGTATGCTCTTCGTCCGTATTTATCAGTTTCTATAATTTTATCTAGTTTTTTTTTTTAGTTTTCAAAAAGTTTCTTTCACAAATTTCACAAACTGGTTTTCTATTTTGCTGAATATTGCTAGACATGTTTAATGCTCACACGTCCTTTTTGCTTGATTAATAAAATGCTAACAATTTTTATCATTTGAACCACACCATATGTTTGTCTGTCTATCCTTTCGGTCTCTCTCATTCTCTGTCTTTCGTACTTTACCTTTTCCTGTTTAGGGTCTGTTTAAGCTTCTGTAATAAAATAATATCATAAATACTTATTATTATATATATTAAGGAAAAATGAGAAGCTCATATTCATAAGCGCCTCATTTGATTTACGAACTGTATGAACGTCAACATTTTCATATTAAGAAGAGATTTTACTAGGAAGAAAGCATTCCTGTCGATACCATTCATCTCACTTTTTTTTTCTTATGCTGACTGAAGTACAGGTGCGCACAGTTCCACCTGTCAAGGCGTAGCCGTGACAGGGAACAAAATGGGTGTTTGTGACGCCCACAGACTGAGCAAAGAGCTATTTTCTGTTTAAAGGTGTCCTTCTCTTTAGCTACATCGAGAACGCTGTGTCAAAGAATGACAAGAACTTTCTCTCTGATTGTTTCAGTGTTCTTCGTGTTATCTTTGTCACTCAGATCTATCCTCGTGGATGTCGGCCTCGTTGTGACCTTCTGGCAATCTATGCTACACCCAAAATTACTCCAGGGGCACTTGGTTCTCATTGTGTCCCATTGGTGTTTGGTGCAATGGTCCATTACATTTCGGTAGCTCTCAAACCTCAAAGTGGCCTTTTGTATGCGATTTTTATGTGTGGCGCTTGATTCTCAGTCTTATCTTTAGAGTTCACTGCAATTCTTACATTTATCCCTGTGGTGCTCAATTGTCATTGTGACCATTTAAAAGACGGTAGAATGCTCATATTCACAGTGATGGCTCTCGGTTCTTACTATGACCCTATCATCTTGAATCTCTTTGTGACTCTTTAGCTCTTATTATCGTACCCCTAAATTTAAGATGTAACAATTCCCTCTCCTTCATTGCTCTTCCTAATCCCACACAGCCACCTCACGGAGATGCTGAAATAATTATATCCGCTCTTTGAACTGGTCACACTGGCTCAGCTCATAGTTATTTGATGAATAACCCAAATGACTCAACATCTGTGTGCATTGGATGTATGTCAACAGTAAACGTAAAACGCATTCCACATGAATGTCCAAACCTCAGCCAACAGCTTGTGTAAAGTTTTGGAAATGAATAAGTTCAGGAAACATTGTTAGATATTTCTCCGTTTTGCCTTAACTAATTACCAATATTTAAGAACTACCATTTGCTGAATTTAGACATAAGTATAAAAATCAAACCTTTCTGGTCAACTCTCTAAGAATAACTTTTTACAAAATGGTCTAGTGAAATTACCTAGAAATAACAATCATTGTAATGAAGAGACCTGAGTATAATCTTTGAAAATATTATTCGGTGAAACATTTTGGCACTGTACTATTTGCAGAGCCTCGAGTTCTTCTCTTCTTGCTATTTTTCATATCTCTTAATTCCCATTCCTTAATCTCAGGCTACTGAGGTGGGCAACCGCATGCTCCCCAAAATTCCTGCCCCGAATGAAATGAACAAAGAAAGAGGATGACGTAAGGAGTGGGAATTAAGAGGCAGGAAAAACAGAAAGAAGTGAAGAATTCAAGGCTCTGCCAATAATATAGTACCAAAATGTTTCACCGAATATTATTTACAAAGAGACAAGGTCGGTGGTTGGTTTCAAATGAGTCGGACATATGCCAGCACATGCCCTTGCCCAAACGTGATCCATAAATTAGGTACTGATTGAGAACGATAAGAGCTCTGCTGCTGCCCTCAGGACTCACTAATTAACTGAATCAAAAGAGAGCAGAACTGGACTATTTATAGATTAACTTCCTTCAACAAAAAAGGAAATCTTATTCTTACTTCATAATTGCTCCAAATGGGATGATACACAAACTTCAGGAACATGTTCCGTTACTTGATGTTCTTTTCCATTTTTTGTAAAATTTTTAGAAGTGAAATTGAGAAGCTCTTCTGTTCATTGGGAACATAACATCATTTGAGTCTTTCACCAACTCTCTATTATTATTATTATTATTATTTATTATTATTATTATTATTATTATTATTATTATTATTATTATTATTATTATTCAGAAGATGGTCCAAGTCAAAACTGCTACTATTAGGAAACAGAAACCCACCACCACGAGATAAATCTCACACAGGAGAACAGTACTCAAGTAAAAGGAAGCCCAAACGACCTAAAGCAGGTTGCACTGATTTTATCAGTTATAAATATATGAGGTCTTATGAGCAATGCATAACTTTCGTATGACATTTGCTGAAACTTTCATTAGATGTTTCTCAAAAGGTAGATGTGAGTAAAAAATTACAACAAATATAGTTAAAGCTTCAGACTCATACAGCAAAGTTCCATCCACCTGAAGGGGAGGATGGGGTTGGAAATCTGTAAGAGATCTGCTAATCAAGAGTGTTTTCGTTTTACTGAAGTTCATCTTCATACCCCACCGACTACACCATTCACTGATCTGGTCCATGACCCTGTTGAGGATGAGAGTAGCTTCATTTCTCATAAGTGGAAACTTTACTACGCCACAAGTGTTGCATCATCGTCATACGGAACAATCTTGTTTTCCAGGCCAACAAACATATCACTTTCATACACTAAAAATAACAGTGTATCAAGTACACTACCCTGTGGAACTCTGGACAAAATAGGTCTTGGTTCACTAAAGATCACGTCCACAACAACTTGCTGCTTCCTACCTGTAAGGAAATCTTGAAGTGATCCTAAAATATATCTGCTCACTCCAAGATTCTGAAGTTTATGAATAAGTGCCTTTTGATTTCCTAAATGAAAGGTAGCACTAAAATCTATTTGAATTTCTCTGAACTCAAAACCCTTATCCAGGTTCCCTTGCAAATGGCGAGTTAAGCCTTAAAGAGCATTGCAGGTACCTAACTGCTCTCTATATGCATACTGAATATCAGATAACAATCCATTAGATTCCACATGCTTATATTGCCTTAAAGATAAGTTTTCAGAAAATTTGGAGAGCACAGGGAGAATAGAGATTGGCCTGTAGTTACTGTGATCTGCAGATATGCTGCTCTTTGGAACAGGCACTGTATTACGAAGCTTATGTTCATTTGCAAATGTACTACATCAACATAAAAATCCATAGAATCTACTTATCTTGGGAGACAACACACTAGAAACTTAAAAAAAAAGGGTAGAAACCATTAGGATCTTCTCCACCACGGCTGTCAAGAGGGAAAGTTGCAAATAAACACTTAGGTTCACTTGAAATCACTTATATTTATATTCAACAAACTAAATCAAAAGAATGCGAAAATTCGAAAAACCAGACAGGTAAAAGAGATTGCTGTTGAATGACTAAATTTACAATAAATTACACAATAAGAGAAATGGGAGAAAAATCCACTTCGTAGAACACTGGTGGATGAGGGCCAGTGGCTATGACCATGACCACGGCACAAGCACAGGGTGAACAGTTGATTCCACAGCTAGCAACTCCATCTATTGTCTTGTCAAAAATCGCACCACAGAAAGGTGAATAAATTAAGTAGGAGAATAATAGATTCATCACTGATTCAAAACCTTGCTTCTGGTACTTCACCGTCTCGTCGGAAACAGGAGACCTCGTCTTCAGTGCCAGTATGGAGGGCAAGAGTTAGTGGCTTTCACCACAAACAAAGACTCAGGCCCAAAGCAGCCACGTGGGAAGAAAGAAGGCTCTGATGGAGCGGGTAAGAAAGGCACAAGTCTCTGGATTCTGTAGTGCTGCCTTTCTCTGTCTACCCGAGTTCTGAGAGGACGTAGGTTGTTGTCTGCCCTTTTATGCCCTCGTAAGGATTATGTCCTTCCTCATTCCAGATGGAGATATTGTCGCTCGGTTAGCAGTCTGTTTTCTATCCTTCCGGAATATGTGGGAACCACGAGGGAACCATGTGGGAATGGAGTCACCCAACTTTCTCTTTGGTCTCCAATAGGCAGTACCTGGAAGAAATGCTTAAGTAGTTACTAGGTCAAGGAAGAGGGTTAAAAGATTTTTAAGAGGTGAGGAATGAGAGATTTTCCAGGAAGGGGTGATGTTTTCCCACACCCTGCCTTTGTTAGTCAGCAGTGATTCATCTGGATTTAGTAAATTAAGTTTATATGGTGCATCATTGCACTCTTAGAGGACGAGGTGACTTACATTCGTGATTATATATATATATATATATATATATATATATATATATATATATATATATATATATATATATATATATATATATATATATATATATATATATATATATATATATATATATATATATATATATATATATATATATATATATATATATGTATATATATATATATATATATATATATATATATATATATATATATATATATATATATATATATATATATATATATATATATATATATATATATATATATATATGTATATGTATGTATATATATATAATCTAGCCACTGTGGGGGCAAGCCAGCCCAACCTAGTGCCGGTCCCAAGCCCGGGTAAATAGAGAGGGTTAGTGACAGGAAGGGCATCCGACTGTAAAAACCCAATGCCAGAACCATGGTTAGTCTAATCCAGATTCAGAGAGAATGCCAGGGCGTACCCGGTTAAGCGACAACAGGGCCTCGCCTGACCCTCTCGATAAATAGGCAAGGGCTACCGCAGTGTGGGCGATTGTGGTTAAAGAAGCAAGTCCATATGATTAGAATTGGGACACTAAATGTGGGTAGTATGACAGGAAAGAGTAGAGAGGTGGCGGAGATGATGAATACGAGGAGAGATGACATCTAGTGTGTGCAAGAAACAAGATGGAGAGGGAACAAGGCAAAGGAAATAGGAGGAGGATGTAAGCTCCTGTACAGTGGAGCAGATGAGAATGGTAGAAGTGGAGTAGGCATCATTGTAAACAGTGAACTGAAGGAAAAAGTGGTAGAAGTCAAAAGAAGTGGTAGTCGGATAATGAAGGTCAAGTTAATGTTATCAGAAGAAGTCCTAAATGTGATAAGTGCTTATGCCCCACAAGCTGAATGTGATGAGGAAGAGAAGTTAATGTTTTGGCGGGAGTTGGATGAAGTATTAACATCAATCCCAGAGGAAGAGAGAGTTGTATTGGGTGGAGACTTGAATGGACATATAGGTAGAGATAGAAGAGTGATTTCAAGAATCCATGGAGGACTAGGAATGGGGGAGAGGAACGAAGAAGGCGAAGGCATCATAGACTTCGCAGTGGAATTTGATATGGCACTAATTAATACATTCTTTATGAAGAAAGATTATGTGACATATAGAAGTGGTGGAAGAGAGAGTCAAATTGATTTTCTGCTCTGTAGGAGACAACGCCTTAAGGAAGTAAAGGATTGTAAAGTGATATATGGAGAGAATGTTGGCCAACAACATAAGCTGGTGGTTGCGGACCTTTCAATTCGAAAAGGGACAAAGGGAAAGAGGAAAAGTAACCCTAAGATCAAATGGTGGGAGTTAGAAAAGGCAGAAAATGTAGAGTTGAGATCTAGGTTTAAGGAGAATGTTCTGAGAGAAATAAAGTTGGAAGATGATGTAAATGATTAGTGGGAGTTTAACAGCAATGTGATCCTAAGGTATGGGGAGGAAATTTTAGGCAAAACATCAGGCAAAGGTCCCCCAAAAGATAAAGAAAGCTGGTGGTGGAATAAAGACACACAAGACAAGATCAAGAAAAAGAAAGAATCCCAAAAGAACTATGATAAACACAAAACAGAAGAAAATGAGCAAATGTCAAAAGAAGCAAAGAAAGTTGCAAAACAACAAGTTGCCAGAGCCAAGGCTGCTGCTTTTAATGATTTGTATGAGAATGTTGACACACCGGAGGGCCAAAGAAACATCCATAGGATAGCCAAAGCTAGAGACAAAGCAACAAAAGACCTCACACACATTAAGCAAATTAAAGATGGAAATGGTAAGGTTCTAACAAAAGAGGAGGAAATTAAAAGTAGATGTAGAGAGTATTTTGAAAATCTTCTGAATGAAGAAAATCCCAGGAATATCATTGAGGATGGAGTAGCAAATGAAAGAGAAGTTCCCAGGATTATTCGGAGAGAAGTGAGGCGGGCACTAAGTAAAATGAAGAAAGGTAAAGCAGTGGGACCAGATGGAATACCAGTCGAGGTGTGGAGGTGCTTAGGAGAGGAGGGAATTGACATCTTGTGGGACTTGTTCAATAAGATCTACCAGCAGGAGAAGATACCTGACGCCTGGAGAAACAGCCTGCTAGTCCCCATTTACAAAGAAAAGGGGACATCCAAGATTGTGCCAACTATCGGGGCATAAAGCTGATGGCACATACCATGAAAATCTATGAAAGAATAATAGAGGCAAGGCTAAGGGCTGAAACATCTATAAGTGACGAACAGTTTGGGTTCATGCCAGGAAAAGGGACAACAGATGCCATCTTTGTATTGCGACAAGTAATGGAAAAATATAGAGAAAAGGAAAGGAACTACATCTTGTATTTATAGATCTTGAGAAAGCATATGATCGAGTGCCTAGGCAAGAAGTGTGGAGGTGCATGAGGGAAAAAGGTGTCTCAGAAAATATGTGAGGATTGTTAAATGATATGTATAGAGAAGCAACAACACAGGTAAGAAGCTCAGTGGGAACAACAGACAAGTTTGAGGTGAAAGTGGACTCCACCAAAGGTTCTGCCATGAGTCCTATATTTTTGATATGGTAATGGATGTGATAGTGTCTGGAGTGAAAGATCAAGTGCCTTGGAGTGTACTCTTTGCAGATGACATAGTGCTAGTGACCACCAGTAAGGAAGAAGCAGACAGGAAATTGGAGTTGTGGAGAAGTGCTTTGGAGGACAGAGGCCTAAAGATAAGCAGAGCAAAAACGGAATATATGTGGATGAATGGAGGAGACCTAGAGGAAGCATCAACTTAGAGCAGGCAGAAGTAAAAAGAGCTACATCCTTTAAGTACCTTGGGTCGTGTGTCACTGATTGTGGAGGGATGGAGGAGGAAGTGAATCACAGAATACAATCAGCTTGGTGCAATTGGAGGAAAACATCAGGTGTGTTATGTGACAAAAGATTTAATGTAAAGATGAAGGGAAAAATGTACAAGAGCATTGTCAGACCTGCGTTGATGTATAGTTGTGAAACATGGCCTATGAAGAAAGCACAAGAGAAAAGATGGAAGTGGCAGAAATGAGAATGCTGCGTTGGATGTGCGGAGTGACAAGAAGAGACAGGATAAGGAATGACTTCATAAGAGGGACGGTGAAAGTTACAGAAATATCAAAGAAGCTGCAACAGAGACGATTACAATGGTTTGGACATGTTATGAGAAGAGAGGAGGATTCTGTATGTAAAAGAACCATGAATATGGAAGTGCCTGGAACAAGGAGGAGAGGTAGACCAAGAATGAGATGGAGAGACACAATTAACAGGGACATGCTGGAGAAGAACGTGAGTGAGGTAATGCTGCATGATCGCAGAAGATGGAGAAGACTAATAATAAACAGCGACCCCATATAAAGATGAGAAAAAGATAAAGAAGATATATATATATATATATATATATATATATATATATATATATATATATATATATATATATATATATATATATATATATATATGTGTGTGTGTGTGTGTGTGTGTGTGTGTGTGTGTGTGTGTGTGTGTGTGTGCATACATATGTGTGTGTGTGTACACACTCAAACACACACACATATATATATATATATATATATATATATATATATATATATATATATATATATATATATATATATATGTGTGTGTGTGTGTGTGTGTGTGTGTGTGTGTGTGTGTGTTGTGTTAGGTGCACTCCCATTAGGACCGGATGCTCAGCTTAATGGCAGTTTAGTTTTCACCTCATTAAATTAGTTTTACAATTACATCCATGTAATACTGAAGGAGTGAAAGCTCTTTCAAATCAAGCACGCATGCAAATGTATAAAACGTAAAAACTTTTTGTACCACTATTTCCCGGGAATTGAAACCACGTCATTTACCTTTCTATTGAAGCGGTTCTGTACGTATAAGTAAAAAAAAAAAATCTATTTCTCAGAAAATGTTTCATGGTTTTTATAAGTGAAACTTGTTTTCGCCTGTAATCAATCATATACTCCATAAATAGGTAAAACGCTTTCATAATGAACAGGTTAGATTCAATGGTCACATATAATGAAACCTTTCATCGAGGTGAATTCTTGTGCGAATATTAATGTTATTGCTATTTTTTTTTCTCTCGTTTACAAATTTTTCATGTGCTTCGAAACACCGTTAATAACGTGAATGATATTATTTTTCAAGCTTATAACTTAGGCATTTTACTTTACTCTTTAGACCGTTTGATAATGTTTAATTATACACACACACCCCCATGTATATATATATATATATATATATATATATATATATATATATATATATATATATATATATATATATATATATATATATATATATATATATATATACATATACTTAATGTATGTATGTACGCATGTGTGTGAGGGTGTGAATGTATGTGTGCGCGTATGCGTGTGTGTGTGTGTGTGCGTGTGGGTGGTTTTGTATATGTGTGCAAGAATCTGGTACTAAGAGGGAAAATTCCTGCAATCTGGTTTTGATAAACGAAAGATATCCCAGTATCAGTTTTCATGAATCTAATTTTTTCTTGTCTTTTTGTACGTTGCCCATCTCTCGTGTATAAAAGTAAGCCTGAGTGTTCTGATTTTCACATTGTCATCTAAAATAAGACCCGGAGCCTAAATCTAAACTTCCAACTACAACGTGGCTATGAATATAGGAGAGAGTTTGAAGTTTCCCAACCTACAACCACGAATTGCTGTTGCAGTTTTCTTTTGTTTTCCATGTTTCATAGGCTCACATGTTGAAGAGATAACATCTTATGATACTGGTAAACTGATCTTAACATTATCACTTTAATAGCTGCATTTTTTGTTGAACGTATTGTTGTATGGTCATTACTTTAGCATTTATAAACTTTTCTATTCATTTCATTATTATCTTCAAACTATGGAAGATAGTTTTCTTTTTTCGGTTGTTGGATGTGATTTTCGTGACATTTACATAATAATACTAAGGGGAATCGAACAGTTCCCGAAAGCTTTCTGTACAAATTTATCTTTAAATCCATGTACATATACTTTTGCCAATAATAATAATAATAATAATAATAATAATAATAATAATAATAATAATAATAATAATAATAATAATAATAATAATAATAAAGCCACTTGCAGTTCGACTTCCCATATACCATTCACTCGCACAACATCATGGCCAATGTTTTCAATTTCCTCCCTCCATCACTTTCCTGAATTTCACTCCGATTAGTAGGAAACCTCATTAATAAAATCTCCTATCATATGAGACCCTTCCATCTTTTCCACCCACTTTCAGATTGCCCTCATAACGCCAGACACACCTGCGTTTCCGGGCAACGACAACTTCTTTTACCTGGAACCCAAATATCACCTCCTTCGAACGAGTTCATTTCTGCAGGTGCCGAGGAAGAATTTTCACGTGAAATTTTTCCAGATGGTGATTATCGAGAGCTCTTGTTTACCTGAAGGTTGATGCAACGAGATCCTTTCTTTTTAGTCACCGCCTTGCTGATTACTGAATCAATATTTTGAAAACATTATGGTAAAAGGATGTCTTGTTTATTTCAAAGACTCAAATGTACCAACCCCTCAAGTTCACGATGATAATAGATGATCTTAAGAGGCAAATCAATGGATAACCAAAGAAATATCAATAACTAATATTATTATAGCTGAAACGTGGGAGATGTGAAATCCATAAATGCATATTGAGGAAGGTATGAGATAATTTAATAACCAAGACATTCAAAAGTTGTGAAAGAGTTACGGAAATATTCTTGAGAGGACTTTTTCCTGTCAGAGAATTGTCGTTTCTTAATAAAGGCTTTGAATGAGATCTGGAAGAGTTCTGGAAATATTCCTCAAGGAAAATTCCTCCAGCAATCACTGTTGCTTCTTATTCAAGGAGTCCAAAGAGATTTTGAAGCATTTAGGAAGAATATTTGAAGGGAATTTCCTCTGTCTATTGCAGGTTGCCAATTCAAAATTAAGTTCATATTGTTTTGCAACAATTCCGGTGCTATTCTTGAGAAAGGTTCCTCCGTATGTAGCCGGTGAAAGGCTTTTTATGAAACGTTGCTACTGTTCTATTCCCCCATTTCCATTTCTGGCGATAATATAAGAGGAACTTCACAATTTCATTTCCAAGTTCATCTCCCTTTTTGTTTTCATTCTCAGACTCCGTTCACCCTTTCTAGACGTCTGTTGTATTTATAGGGAATAAAATGGGTATTTTTTTACAAACGCCCTGCCAGACGACATTCCTTTTTCAACATCTTACTGCAAGGAATAAATTATATACTTTCCTAAAAACCTTTTCACTCCCTTTTCTCGTTCCTTTCGTTTATGGGAATCATCAACAATCTCCAGTGCTCTTTTTAGAAAACTATTACGACTGGAATTACATTTTCTTTCATTAGCTGTCTTCACCTTTTTTACAACGCTACATTTTCATGCTTGAGGAGGATCTAGAAATGTAATTCTGATTCTTACGTCTACCCATCCTCGATGACATTTTTCCTTCTAAAATTCCTGCTTGATTTATGAAGATAATTTATTCAAATTCCTGTTTACCATCAAATTTACCACTGTTTTTCAATCTTTGACTGTTAATCGAAGGCAGTCCCATCAACTTAACTGTACATCCTTCAGTGTGTATCTTTTTTTAATGTTATTAAAATCTACTGGATTGAAAAGCTGCTCAGTTTCGGCCAGCTCTTATCCCCCTTACTTCCCAATTGCTTAGAAATTATTTTGTAAATTAACTTACTCATTCCTGCGACTATCATTTTCCGAACTTTTCTAAGAATTGAGAGCAGATCTTATTCTCAACTCTTCTCTACCTACGCCAGGTAACCTCCCATTTCAAAACATTTTTGAATTAGGAAATGAATTCATATCCTTCGACCCTGTAACCCTCATATTATATTATGCGTACATACTGATTCCTTTTCTAGCCGTAGTTTAATCTAAAATGGAATAATTTAGCATTCTCTATTGAAATACGATCAATTTATTTTTCAAGACAAGTGCGGAGAAGGAGTTAGATTTCCTCCATCAATTTCAGTGCTAACCCCTCACTCACTCTCTCTCTCTAGCTCTCTCTCTCTCCTTTTCGAACGTTATAGAAGAAACCAAATGTTTTCCATTTCCTCTCATGATCACTTTCCTGAATTTAGCTCCTGTTAATAGCCACCTTATTAATAAAATTATACCTCCTATTTCTTATCTCTCCACATTCTTACAATTTCACCTTTGAGCCTTTCCACGGCCACGATTCTACCTCAGCCTCGGCTTTCCCGCACAACGTCTCGAAATCCCATGAAATATAAACGACCATCATCCAAAGTCAAGGATCTGAAGCCGGACGTCAAGGACACCTGCACAATCAAAATATTCGCCGAATGTTAGGTCACGTAAAACTTTGAAATGAATCGATGATATAATTAGCATTGTTGTCACTTTTGTTATTATTTTAAATGCAGCTGTCCAGTCAAAAACTGGATCATTCGAATAGGGTAACTACTGGGTCGTAATTATAAAGAGCTAAGTGTATAATTTTGTTCTGCTTTCCTCATTTTAGATTTTGTGATCCTTGGTCATTCATTTTCTGTCATCGTGTCTCTAATACAAAAATAAATACACTGATATACATTAAAATTTAAATTATTAATAAAGGTACTATTAAACTTTCCTATCATTTCAGATATATAATATTTTTTAGGGGAACTAGTTAATCCCATGAGTTCAAAAAAAAGTTTTATGCAGTTCATTGCTCAGCTAAACCAATTAGCAGCCATGCTTTGCCATTGTCCACCATCTAATCACTTCAGCGATATTTGTTTGGCCGCTTTCTAACCCATATGGCAATTGCTTGTTAGCCATTAGGATGATATAAGGACTATTTCAATGAAAGTTTTTACATGAAACCGAACTCTATGTATTTTAGCTCTAAATAATTCCAGCTGGATAACGATGAATAAATATGTTGTAGAATTTTATGTGATTATGAAAAACCACTATCAATGTTCCAATACATTGCAGGCATAATGGAGGTTAGTTACCACCAGGTAATTTTTCCATAACGGAAACAGGAATCAATTTCACATGGCTTTGATCTAAAAGCCTTTAGAAAAAATGATTTAACTATTACACTCTACTAGGAACATAAAATTCATTGTACTGTAACACAAACAACTACGACCCACTGATCTCGTTAATAAAGTGAATGGGCTGAAAACGAGATATTTATACATGTGCACACACACACACATACACACACACACACACACGAACACACACACACAAGCACACAAGCACACACACACACACACACACACACACACACACACATATATATATATATATATATATATATATATATATATATATATATATATTTATTTATTTATTTATAAATACATATATATATTTATTTATATATGTACATTAACCATTTGGATGTGAAACAGAGAAAAATTCCCAAACATTCAGGAAATTTCACAACTTTGGTGATAGCGCAGGTCATCGCTGATATCATACAACTTTGTAGCCCAAATGATGTAATTTTTATGATTTGGCTTCCTGACTGTGTAAATGATGAATTTATCTGATGCAGCAACATGGAGAAATTCAGATTCATCCCAACCTTTAAGAAATGAACTACAAAACAATGCACGGTCTTCTCGCTGTTGCTAGTGATGTTGGGCTTGCTGATAACATGAAATGGCTTGATACTATATTTTTTCAACTCACGATACACAGCACTATAACTTCTCTTCTTTCCCCTTTTTGTTTCTAGTTCAAACACCAGTTTATGTAAAGACTTTTTTGGTCTACCCACTGCCTCAGCTATGATGTCTTTTGACTCCTGAGAAAGGACTTCAGGCCTTCCAAGACTCTCACTCTTTTCGCGCTGACAGTCATATGGATTTTTGTTCCAGTTTCTTTCAACAAAAGATTCATCTCTTTTAATGTATTTAGCTATCCAGGAACATGAAGTGAAGGATGCCCCAGCATCCCTGGCCCCTCTGAAGGTTATAGCCCTGATTCGGTCAATCGATCTGATTTCCTCTGAGTCGTTAGCTGTTAAATGAAAAATAGCTTAATAGAAACTTAAAATAATGTACTTGGAGATAGGCTATAGCGAAAAACTTCATAACTTTCATTTGTTCTGTGGAGGGCCTCTAATTTCAAGAAACACCCCATATATATATATATATATATATATATATATATATATATATATATATATATATATATATATATATATATATATATATATATATATATATATATATATATATATATATATATATATATATATATATATATATATATATATATATATATATATATATATATATATATAATTGATCTAACTTTACCAAGTCATGCCAAGTTAAATCATCTTTTAGTACCATCAGGTAAATTCACTATGGAAATGGACAAGGATAATGCCTACCCTGATACGCAGAAATATTAATGGCTTCAATAGAGTGTTTACAGAAATCCTACTCAAATTTCGTCCTGTGCGTATTTTTATTCTGGTCAGAGCAGTAAAGAATTCAGTGTTCACATCCCCGTTTTAAACAGCTTTACGAGATATTGATGATGAAATAGATAAATTTAGTAGTAAAGGCAAAAAATTTAAATATCTTGACAGTGTACTAGACAATGCATTAGAAGCGGCAAAGAAGACTATGAAAAAAACGAACATTACAACACAAAAAGTTTGTTTCTACTACCATATAATAATAATACGAAAGATATCCCCATTTTCTTAAGAGTTTTGGTGTTAATGTCGCATTTAAGAAAAATAAGAAATGGAACAAGTAATCATAAAGACCTTTCCGACAATACTAAAAGATGTGTATATAAAATTCCTTGTAATTCTTGTCCGACACTTGATACTCCCACAAATTCGGTTCCTGAGTGAAATGAACAAGAAAAGGAGAAGGGCAAGAGTTAAGGAATGGGAATTAAGAAACAGGGAAAGAAAAAGAATAATATGAGAAACCAGTGTTTCATGAAATGATATATACAAAGAGACCGGGTCGGCGGTTGGATTCAAGTAAGTCGGACTTATGCCAGCATATGACCCTTCCTCAAACACGTTATCTATTCATGTTCCTCTTTAATGATTGAAACTTTCTTGTAGGATTGGATGCAATATCTCTCTCTGTATATATATACACACACACACACACAAACATAATATATATACACATGTATACATATATATATATATATATATATATATATATATATATATATATATATATATATATATATATATATATATATATATATATATATATATATGTGTGTGTGTGTGTGTGTGTGTGTGTGTATGTGTGTGTGTGTGCGTGTATGTGTGTGGGTGCAATATCTGTATTAATTTTTTACTATGCAGAATGCATTCGAATTTAATTGTCATTTTGTGTTTTATTGACATTTATGCTATATTCAAGTAGAAATAATAATAATATTAATTGTATGTAATGTGATCTTTAATTTCTTCCATTCACTTTTTTTGTACAGGTTTATATCCTTCTAATTTTCAGTATATTAAAACACACATAGTCACAGACATATTATATAACATATATATATATATATATATATATATATATATATATATATATATATATATATATATATATATATATATATATATATATATATATATATATATATATATATATATATCACACATTACCACAGGTGAAAAATAAGAAACGGGGTGTAGGTCCTGACCGGTTTCGACTTTATTTCCAAGCCATTGACGAAGGACTGATACAGAGTATGAGAAGTTACAAATATATATACCACAAGAACAGTACTGACGAACATACACAACCGTTAGAGACTACATATCGCCCCCTCAGGACGGTGTCGAGGTAGGAGTGGCCTTCAAAACTCATTTGGCTAAAAATCACAATATACTCTCTGGGGACAATGCTGATAAACAAACCATACGCAACCTTAGATCCACATCTGACAGGTGTCAGGGAGGCGGAGTTTGGAAACTCATTAACACTACTACCCCCGTACTGTGTTTACAAATATGATAATCCTATTTTCATACATCTCTACTTCCTACCTTAAAATTTAAACAATTTACAAATTTCTTTTGATATTAAAGGATCAAATTTATACATCCCTTGACTGATATTCATATTATGGTTGTAACTTTCTTTTATAAAGCTAGATTCATGATATTCCTTTCCAGTGCATTATTAGAATATACAATCCTTTTTGCCCCTTCACAGTTGATAGCATGATAGTTCTCACTGACATGTACAAATATACCATTGTTCCCCTGTGCATATCCATATTTCTTATGCTGTTCAATCCTTTTTTCCAGTGCTTTCCCGGTTTGGCCAATATAAAAGTTGTCACAAGACTTACACGGAATTTTATATACACACCCTTTAGTACTGTCAGGGGAGTTCTTGATAAGTACATTTTTCATTGTTTATTGTTCTTAAATGCGACATTAACACCAAAATTCTTAAGAAGATGAGGAATATCTTTCATATTATTATTATAAGGCAGAACAAGCAAATTTTTTGTGTTGTAAGGTTCTATTTGGTTTTGATACATAGTCTTTTTTGCCGTTTTAACTGCACTGTTTAATACACTATCAGGATATTTAAATTTCTTGCCTGCATTCCTAATCTTATCTATTTCATCATCAATATATCCAGGGCTACATACCCGTAATGCTCTTAAAAACATAGATGAAAACACTGACTTTTTAACCTTATTGCTTTGTCCAGAAGACAAATGCACAAAGGAAGAAATATTAGTCGGTTTTCTATACACACTATATTTAAACCCATTAT
>NC_089794.1:6359830-6367330 GCF_040412425.1 Macrobrachium rosenbergii | reverse complement strand
GCATCATTTCCTTGGAACCTGTTTTCCCTTCAAAGAAAGTATCAGTCATTATGTGGTCGATATTTTCTTTTACTTTTGTCGCATGTTGTCCATTTTTTCTGTGAAAATGTAGTCCAGAAAGTTTAGATTTTCGCATGTTCCCTGAAATAAGACATAACCCGATAATATTTTGCTGAATCCCAGAACCTAAATCTAAACTTATAACCTCAACACGGCTCTGAATGTTGGGGAGAGCAGGAAGTATCCGTGACTATAACGTTGAGTTAGTGTTTTTTTTTTTCCTATAAAAAGTAACATAATGAAGCATGAACACCTTATGAAAATGGTCGAATGATTTCTGAATTATTACTTCGATAGCCGCTTTTTCGCTGGAAGTACATCTTTTTTTTACCATTTATTTTTTTTCTATTTATTTCCGACTTTGTAAATTATGAAAAGTTTATTATTTTTTCCGCTTGTTGAATGTGACTGAGTTAGCATTTCCTTTATAATAATAATAATAATAATAATAATAATAATAATAATAATAATAATAATAATAATAATAATAATAATAATAAAATCACCGATAATAAAGTCATATACCTTTCATCCCTATGACATTATAGCCAGGTCCTTTTTCATTCCCTCACTCGATCGGTTTCCTTAATTTCGCTCCTATTAATAGGAACCCTTATGAATAAAGACTCATAATACAGGAGTCCCTTCCACCTTTTCCACCCACTCTCAGATTACCCTTCGTTTCCGGGTAACGGAAGCTTCTTTTACCAGGAACCCAAATATCACCTCCTTCGAACGAGTTCATTTCTGCAGGTGGGGAGCAGGAATTTTCTTTAGAATTTCTCCAAGTGGTGATTACCGAGAGTTCTTGTTCAGCTGGAAGTTGATGCGACGATCATTTTTTTTTTTTTTTCGTCTTGCTGATTAGTTAAGCTGGGAGAGGAAGAAAGACAGGCGCACAGGCAGATTATTACGAGGAAAATTTCTCATACTTTTATCTAAAAGTCTATCAGATTTACACTTTAACTTGATATTTGGAAGCCAAGAACATCAAGGGCAAATGATATCTTTTATTCCAGCCACTTTGACTCATTATAAATTCATGCTAATAATAGTGAATCTCAAAGAGAAAACCCTTGTATAAGCAAAGAAATATTAAGAAGTGATATTTTTACAGCTGAAAAGTGGTGTCGTGAAATCCACAAATTCATATTGAGGGGAGTTATTAGGTCGATTATTAAAAAAAATGAATGTAAAAAGTTGTGGAAGAGTTTAGGAAATGCTTTTTTACAAGAATTTTTCCCTCCAGAGGATGGTTGTTTCTTAATAAAAGTTTTGTATGAGATCAGGAAGAGTTCAGGAAACATTCCTGAGGGAAAATTCCTCCAGCAAATACTGTTGCTTTGCATTCAAGGAGTCCAAAGAAAACTTGAAAGGTTTACGAAGAATATTTGAATGAAGTATCTTCCGGCAATTGAAGTTTGCTTATTCACCAATAAGTCCTTATTATTTTGCAGTAATTCCGGTTGTATTCTTGGAAGGGTTCCCCGTAAATAGCCGGTAAATGCTCCGCGTGCAACCTCGTTCCTGCTCCATTACTCCATTTCCATTTCATCCATAATATAAGAGGAAGCTCACCATTTCATTTCCGAGTAGATCTCCCTTCTTGTTTTCTGTAGCAAACTCCCTCCCCCCTTTCTAGACGTCTGCTGAATTTAGGAAATAAAAATCGTACTTTCTTACAAATATTCTTACAGACGAATTTCCTTTTTTTCAAAGTCTTATTGCGGGGAATAAATGATACGCTTTCCTAAAAACTGTTTCACCCGCACTTCTCGCCCCCTTCTTTTAGGAGGATCGTCGACAATACTTCCAGTGCTCTGCTCAGACAACTTTTAGAATCAGGAATATAATTTCTTTCATCAGCTCTCTTCCTTTGATGGCACGACACATTTCAGTGCCTCAAACCTTCCCTTTTAAACCCTATGCTTGATTAATGAAAATAATTTGTTGTTAAATTTTATTCACATCAACGTAATATCTCTCTATATTCACAATTATTTAACTAAAATGACATCTAATATCCATTCGCTCTGCCTCGGAATTAAGCACCGAAGAGGAAGAATTACATTTAATAAGGGGTTCATCTCCTGGGAGATTCGGCCCACCCATAACAACAGATTCAGTGACGGGTCCTTAAGGTTTGTGAACATATAGAGTATATATATATATATATATATATATATATATATATATATATATATATATATATATATATATATATATATATATATATATATATTGTATGTTTTTTATTCAGGAGCGAAAGCAGCAGCGATAGAATCAGTAAAATCGTCTACATTCCTCTTAGCAACGTTTCGGAATTTCTGTCCCCATTATCTGTATGACAGTCGAGCAAATATTGACATAATGAACAATTATAATAATATATAAAAATTTTAAACAATTTTAAATCTCTTTTGTATTTTTGAAAATATTAGATATGAAGAATAGTAATGTACAAAAATCACAATACATTTATATATATAAATATATATATATAGAATCTACTGGTCACTTTTACCAGACACATATGTAATTCTAATAGCCACAATGCCCTCTTAACTTTTCGAATTCTTTGCGCTTTTTTGGATATGCTTGTAACTACGAAGCCGCCGTAAGATCCAAACGCAAGAAATTGAAGAGATTGTGATTGCCAGTCGCGGGAAACGAACCCGCGTCACCAGAACCACAAGAAGGTCGCGTTGCCGACCTGACCACGAGAAAGTTATTTTTTAGAGCTGGAATAGACCCATCCTCACCATCGTAGCCAAGTGGGTAATCGTTTTCATTTCTTTTTAGGCTGAAATATACAGTATATGTAGAAGTTAAGAGGGCATTGTGGCTATTAGAATTACATATGTGTCTGGTAAAAGTGACCAGTAGATTCTACATATATATTTATGCCTATTTATGGAGTATATGATTGATTACAGGTGAAAACAAGTCTCACTTATAGAATCCATGAAAAATTTTCTGAGAAATAGATTTTTTTTTTTTTACTGATACGTACAGAACCGGTTCAATAGTAACGTAAATGACGTGGTTTTAATTCCCGGGAAATAGTGGTACAAAAAGTTTTTACGTTTTATACATTTGTGTGCCTGCTTGATTTGAAAGAGCTTTCAGCCCTTCAGTATTACGTGGATGTAATTGTAAAACTAAGTTAATGAGGTGAAAACTAAACTGTCACTTAGCTGAGCATCCGGTCCTAATGGGAGTGCATATATATATATATATATATATATATATATATATATATATATATATATATATATATATATATATATATATATATATATATATATATATATATATATATATATATATATATATATATATATATATATATATTATATATATATATATATATATATATATATATATATATATATATATATATATATATATATAAATTTAATTTATTGATAAAGGTACTGTTAAACTTTCCTATCATTTCAGATATATTATATTTTGGGGGAAATAGTCGGTCCCATGAGTTCAAAAACATTTTATGTAGTTCATGGCTCAGCTAAACCAATTAGCAACCATGCTTTGCCATTGTTCACCATCTAATCACTTCAGCGATATTTTGTTTGCCCGTTTTATAACCCATATTGCAATTGCTTGTTAGCCATTAGGATGATATAAGGACGATTTCAATGAAATTTTTTACATGAAACCGAACTCTGAGTATTTTAGCTCTAAATAATTGCAGCTGGATAATGATGAATAAATATGTTGTAGAATTTTATGTGATTATGAAAAACCACTATCAATGTTCCAATACATTGCAGGCATAATGGAGGTTAGTTACCAGCAGTTAATTTTTCCATAACGAAAACAGGAATCAATTTCACATGGCTTTGGTCTAAAAGCCTTTAGAAAAAATGATTTAACTATTACACTCTACTAGGAACATAAAATTCATTAAACTGTAACACAAACAACTACGACCCACTGATCTCGTTAATAAAGTGAATGGGCTGAAAACGAGATATTTATACATGCACACACACACACCACCCACACATACACACACACAAACGCACGCACACACATATATGTGTATATATATATATATATATATATATATATATATATATATATATATATATATATATAATTTTATATATGTATGTATACATGTATATATACACAAACATTAACCTACAACTGTTGTTTAACATCCAGTTCACTCTACCTCGGAAATAATACAGAGGAGGAATTGTCACTGATAAGCGGTTTGTCACCTGGTGGACTCGAATTGGACAGCTAGAACCAACGACTTCAGTGAAATACATACAGGGTGTTTCGAAATTAGAGCCCACCCCACCCCCTCTAGAGCATAAACTAAAATTGATATGGACAAAAACAAAAGTAATTCAGAACAGATATTATTTAAGTTTCTCTCTGAGTATTTAACATTTTGTGTGGCCTCCATCTGCCTGTACCACAGCCTGCATTCTTGAGGGGTATGATTTCAGCAAATCGCAAAAAAGCTGAGACATAAACTCCATTTCCCTGAGCACTTCGGTTACCTCTCTTCGCAGGTCTTCGAGGTTTGGTATACCATCATAGTTCATTGTGGGCACTTCAACATGATCCTTTAAGATAATACCTTTTTCACACACATTAAGGTCAGGGGAGCTACCTGGAAATTCACTTGACGAGAAGAAATCGATATCACTGTTTCGAAGCAGCTCCTGTGTCTGAAGAGCCTTGAAACATGGTGCCTTATCATGAAAAAATGTGACTTCTTTAACAGATAACACATTGTCAGGATCTTTGAGGAAAGGAAATACTCCACCAGTAAGCACAGTTTCTCTGAAGTATTCGCCATTCCATGACTGTCCTTTTTCTTTGATGATCCACATTAACCATCTTGCTGTGAAACAGAGAAAAATTCCCAAACATTGAGGAAATTTCACAACTTGGTGATAGCGCACATCATCACTGATATCATCCAACTTTGCAGCCCAAATGTTGTCATATTTATGATTTGGCTTCCCGAATGTGTAAATGAAAAATTCATCTGATGTGGCAACATGGAGAAAGTAAGCTTCATCCCAATCTTTAAGAAATGAGCCACAAAAGCATGCATGGTCTTCTCACTGTTGCTGAGAGATATTGGGCTTGCTGATAACATGAAATGGCTTGATACCAGATTTTTTCAACTTACAATGTACAGCGCTATAACTTCTCTTCTTTCCCTTTTTTGTTTCTAGTTCAAGCGCCAATTTATGGAAAGACTTTCTTGGTCTACCGACTGCCTCAGCTATGATGTCTTTTGACTCCTGAGAAAGGACTTCAGGCCTTTCAAGATTTTCACTTTTTTTGCGATGACAGTCATATGGATTTTTGTTCCAGTTTCTTGTAACAAAGGATTCACCTTTTTTTAATGTATTTAGCTATCCAGGAATGTGAAATGAAGGATGCACCAGCATTCCTGGCCTCTGAAGGTTATAGCCCGGATTTGGTCAATACATCTGATTTCCTCCGAGTCATTAGCCATGGCTGTAACTAACTCCGTCACTCAGTCTGAAAATGCAAGAAATGTAAAATAAAAAATAGCTTAATACAAAATTGAAACAATGTACTTGGAAATAGGTTATTGCAGAAAACTTCATAACTAATACATATATATATATATATATATATATATATATATATATATATATATATATATATATATATATATATGTGTGTGTGTGTGTGTGTGTGTGTGTGTGTGTATTATATATGTATATATATATATATATATATATATATATATATATATATATATATATATATATATATATATATATATATATATATATATATATATATATATATATATATATATATATATATATATATATATATGTGTGTGTGTGTGTGTGTGTGTGTGTGTGTATATATATATATATATATATATATATATATATATATATATATATATATATATATATATATATATATATATATATATATATATATACATATATATATATATATATATATATGTGTGTGTATATATATATATATATATATATATATATATATATATATATATATATATATATATATATATATATATATATATATATATATATATATATATATATATATATATATATATATATATATATATATATATATATATATATATATGTGTGTGTATATATATATATATATATATATATATATATATATATATATATATATATATATATATATATGTGTGTGTGTGTATATATATATATATATATATATATATATATATATATATATATATATATATATATATGTATATATATATATATATATATATATATATATATATATATATATATATATATATATATATATATATATATATATATATATATATATATATATATATATATATATATATATATATATATATATATATATATATATATATATATATATATATATATATATATATATATATATATATATATATATATATATATATATATATATATATATGTGTGTGTGTGTGTGTGTGTGTGTGTGTGTGTGTGTGTGTGTGTGTGTGTGTGTGTGTGTGTGTGTGTGTGTGTATCCGTTTGTTGTTTCCGTGACTAATGGCATCATTTCCTTGGAACCTGTTTTCCTTACAAAGAAGGTATCAGCCATTATGTGGTCGATATTTTCTTTCACTTTTGTCGTAGGTTCTCCATTTTTCCTGTGAAAACGTAGTCCAGAAAGTTTAGATTTTCGCAGGTTCGCCTGAAATAAGACATAATCCGGTAACATTTTGCTGACACCCAGAACCTAAATCTAAACTTACAACCTTAACACGGCTGTGAATGTCGGTGAGAGCAGGAAGTATCCCAAACTATAACACTGAGTTAGTGTTGCTTTTTCCCTGTGAAAACTATTATACTAAAGCATTAACATCTTATGAAAATGGTCAAAAGATTTCATAATTATTACTTCGATAGCCGGTTTTTTTGCTGAAAGTACATTTTTTTTTTACCATTTATTCTTTTTCTATTTATTTCCGGCTCTGTAAATTATGAAAGTGTATTATGTTTTTCCGCTTCCTGGATGTGACTGAGTTAGCATTTCCTTTATAATAATAATAATAATAATAATAATAATAATAATAATAATAATAATAATAATAATAATAATAATAATAATAATAAAGTCACTGACAGTCCAACTTTCAAAAACCTTTCATCCCAATGACATAATAGTAAGTTTTTTTCTTCATTCTCTCACTAGATCAGTTTCCTTAATTTCTCTCCTATTAATAGGGACCCTTATTAATAAAGACTCCTAATATAGGGGTCCCTTCCATCTTTTCCACCCACTCTCAGATTACCCTGCGTTTCCGGGTAACGGAAGCTTCTTTTACCAGGAACCCAAATATCAACTCCTTCGAACGAGTTCATTTCTGCAGGTGGCGAGCAGGAAATTTCT
>NC_089794.1:6339830-6354830 GCF_040412425.1 Macrobrachium rosenbergii | reverse complement strand
GTGGGGATCGAACCAGCGTGTGTGTGTGTGAATCAGACTACAGTGACGCACTAACGAAATCGGCCACAAGAGAGGTATAATATGAATTGATGGGAGATGTTATTCACTTATACCTCTCTTGTGGCCGATTTCGTTAGTGCGTCATATAGTCCTGATTCCTCGTCAACATATACTTATACCTCTTGTGGCCGATTTCGTTGTGTGTCACTGTAGTCCTGATTCCGCCCGTGTATGGTTTGATCCCACGGGTTTCCCGTGGACTAATGGCATCAACTAAAAACCTGTTTTCCTTACAAAGTAACCATATATGAAAATATATTACTTTTGTCAGGTAGAGTTCTCCATTTTTTCCTGTGAAATTAAAGTCCAGAAAGTTTAGATTTTCGATTGTGAAATAAGACATAACGGTGATTTGTGACTAAATAAATCTAAACTTATGGCTGAATGTCGGTGAGAGCAGGAAACGCATCCCAAACGGTAACAACATTGGCAGAGGTCCTGGTGGATATCGCTACTAAACGCATTAACATCTTAGTTCGAAAATGGTGAAAAGATTTCATGGGCCGGTTTTTTTGCTGAAAGTACATTTTTTTTACCGATTTATTCTTTCTGATTTCATCTGTAAATTATGAAAGTGTATTATGTTTTCCGCTTCGCTGGATGTCGATTAGCATTTCGGATAATAATAATAATTATCATAATAATAATAATAATAATAATAATAAAAAAAAATATAATAATAATAATAAAGTCAGGAGAGTGAACTTTCATAAACCTTTCATCCCAATGACATAATAGTAAGTTTTTTCTTCATTGTATATGAATCAGTTTCCTGTAATTTCTCTCCCATTAATATGGACCCTTATTAATAAAGCAACAAACGCACTTCCATCTTTTCAACCATGGCAGAGGTTGCGTTTCCCGGGTATCGTTCGTTTACCAGGAACCCAAAATCACCTGAGTTCGAACCAGTTCATTTGATGGCGAGATGTTATTCACTTATACCTTCTCAAGTGGTGATTTCCGAGAGTTCTTGTTCAGCTGGAGGTTGATGCGACGATCGTTTTTCTTTTTTTTTCGTCTGGCTGATTAGATCCTGGGAGAGGGAAAACGGCGGACTTATTATCAACTAAAAATTTCTTCGGTCTAAAATTCTATCAGAAAATATATTATTTCCGAGGTAGAGGAAATGATATTAATTCCAGGACGTTTGTAGCTTTATAATTGTATATGAATCACAAGTGATGGATAAGAAAAAAATATTAATAATATGGCTTACAGCTGAAAAGTGGTAAACGCACCACACGGCCATATTGCAGAGGAGTTGGATATCGCTTATTAAAAAATAACACTTGAGTTCGACGGAAGAGTTGAGGGAGATGCTATTCACTTTTCCATCTTGTACCGATTGTTTCTTAATAAAGATTTTGTATGAAATCCTGATTCCTTGTCCGTCTTGGTTCGGATCCTCCACAATTACTGTTTCTTATTATCAAGGACCAAAATTCTTCGGTAACATATTTGAAAATATTTATTTCCGAAGAGTGAATTTATAAAGGACGTATCTTCCGTCAATTGATTGTATATGAATCACGGTGATGTGATAAATAGTCATAATTCCGGTTGTATTCTTGGAACAAACGCACTACACGGTCAACATGGCAGAGGTGGGTGGATATCGTTCCTCCAAACGCCAAACACCTGAGTTCGACGGGTTAGTTGATGGGAGATGTTATTCAGCAAATACCTCTCTTGTGACGTCTGCTGATTTAGGTTAGTGCGCGTCACAAATAGTCCTGATTCCTCGTCCGTCGATGGTTCGATCCTTTCGGAAAACTGTGGACTTATTATCAACTAAAATTCCCTTCGGTAACATATATGAAAATATATTATTTCCGATGGTAGAGTGAATTGGATATTAAAGGACGTTTGTAGCTTTCCATCCTTGATTGTATATGAATCACGGTGATGTGATAAATAGTCATAATATGGCTACATGCGACAAACGCACCACACGGTCAACATGGCAGAGGTGGGTGGATATCGCTCTCCAAACGCAAAACACCTGAGTTCGACGGGTGAGTTGATGGGAGATGTTATTCACTTATACCTCTCTGTGGCCGATTTCGTTAGTGCGCCACTGTAGTCCTGATTCCTCGTCCGTCGCTGGTTTCGATCCCACGGGACGGTGGACTTATTATCAACTAAAAATTCCCCTTCGGTAACATATATGAAAATATATTATTTCCGAGGTAGAGTGAATTGATATTAAAGGACGTTTGTAGCTTTCGATTGTATATGAATCACGGTGATGTGATAAATAGTCATAATATGGCTACGTATACAAACGCACTACACGGTCAACATGGCAGAGGTGGGTGGATATCGTGTCCAAACGCAAAAAACACCTGAGTTCGACGGGTGAGTTGATGGGAGATGTTATTCACTTATACCTCTCTTGTGGCCGATTTCGTTAGTGCGTCACTGTAGTCCTGATTCTCGTCCGTCGCTGGTTCGATCCCACGGACGGTGGACTTATTATCAACTAAAAATTCCTTCGGTAACATATATGAAAATATATTATTTCCGAGGTAGAGTGAATTGGATATTAAAGGACGTTTGTAGCTTTCTGATTGTATATGAATCACGGTGATGTGATAAATAGTCATAATATATGGCTACGCAACAAACGCACTACACGGTCAACATGGCAGAGGTGGGTGGATATCGTCTCCAAACGCAAAACACCTGAGTTCGACGGGTGAGTTGATGGGAGATGTTATTCACTTATACCTCTCTGTGGCCGATTTCGTTAGTGCATCACTGTAGTCCTGATTCCTCGTCCGTCGCTGGTTCGACCCCACGGGACGGTGGACTTATTATCAACTAAAAATTCCCCTTCGGCAACATATATATGAAAATATATTATTTCCGAGGTAGAGTGAATTGGATATTAAAGGACGTTTGTAGCTTTCAATTATATATATATATATATATATATTATATATATATATATATATATATATATATATATATATATATATATATATATATATATATATATATATATATATATATATATATATATATATATATATATATATATATACATATATATATATAGTCATAAACTGGGTCCTCAGGGTGGATGGTAATGGAATAACTTATTGTTATAGACTGCGTTCGTACCAAGGGGGGTCCAAGTTTATGAATAAAAAGAAAAACTACTGGAACTCATCTTAGAATATTCCTTGATTTATGTAAATGTTGAAGGTTGCCATTTGGAATTATAATTCTTTTACAATCAAAAGGGGTTTATTTACAGAGAATGGTGCAAATATGTGAGACCAATACGGTAACAATTTACTGGCACACAAATCACATATGATAGATCAATAATGCAGTAATTTACAGACACCCCATATACTCGTAAATATGAGGGGCCACAGATACAATAATCCCTGTTAAAACAAGTGACTCTATTATGTTGAAATGCATCAATTCACAGACAGTAATACGTTAGAAGGGGTGAATTCCAGGATAATGGCAATTAGTTAATCAAGTTTTCTGTGTGGGCAATGGATTCTTGTGATCACGCTGCAACCAGGAATGGTTGCAACGTTTGAATGGCAGTCAATAATGGGCCCTGGCATAGATTTGCGAAGTGGACAGGGTAGGATGGCTCCTGGAAGAGAAGTCCGGAGTTAGTACACACACGGGGGTAAAGGAAACCTCCCTTGCTAGTAACTAAACACAATGAATCTCCGCACTAAGGAGGAACTGATCACTTGAGTTACTTAAATTAATTTGCCCTTAATTTACACTATGGAGTGAATATTTGAATACTTACCACTGAATCATATTAAATTAGGTTGATTTCAAAGCAAGTCATGGGGCAATTCACGGGCTGCACGAAGTAGGGTGACTTAACAAAGGGACTGCCTTTTAGGATAAGAAAATTGAGGTTTGGAAGAATGGAAAAACCATGGAATTTTACGGGGAGGGAAAGGGCTGGTTTACTGACTAATTGCGATCAACGTACCTGGGCCTACAGATGTTTGTGCTGGACATGCGAGGCTTGGCCGGTTACTGAAGTTAGTTTTCACCAGTGTAAAGGAAGGAGGAAAAAGCATGTGTGTCTCGAGTGCTTGTTCGGTGCGAAGTGGCGTGCTTTCCGGGAAAATCCAGAGCGCACCTTCCAAGATTGTTTGCTTCAAAGTCTCGGCCAACGTCGATCTGCAAAGAGTCATACAGCCAGCAAAGGAGTGGAGAAAAAATAGATCTTTAGAATAAGTACTTAGAGGTTAAGTCCCTATCTATCTCACAGCCTGGATGCACCTCCCACTCCCCTAGCGGATCGGCCGCTCCTATCGCGTGATGGATTGAGGGGGGGTTTTGCTATTGTTCAGGCCAGGTCAGCTGAGGTTGGGTTTTCCCTGCATGAGTTCAAACGGGTGCTAACCGTCCCTTCTTAGTTCAAAATATGCTTGGTCTACCTATCCCGCCATGTATTCTTGACCCAACAGTCAAATGAAAGGTGAAATTATTCCTGAATAAATTAATTCCTAATGTCAGATGAGGGAGGGATAAAATCTTTAACAATATATGTATACACACACACATATATATATATATATATATATATATATATATATATATATATATATATATATATATATATATATATATATATATATATATATATATTTTATGATCCTTGGTTATTCATTTTCTTTTCATCGTGTCTCAAATACAAAAATAAATACAGTGATATACATTGAAATTAAAATTATTGATAAAGGTACTATTAAACTTTTTTATCATTTCAGATATATTATATTTTTGGGGAAACTAGTCAGTCCCATGAGTTCAAAAACATTTTCTGTAGTTCATGGCTCAGCTAAACCAATTAGCAGCCATGCTTTGCTATTATTCACCATCTAATCACTTCAGCGATATTTTGTTTGACCGCTTTGTAACCCATATGTCTATTGCTTGTTAGCCATTAGGATGATTGAAGGACGATTTCAATTAAATTTTTTACATGAATCCGAAGTTTGTGTATTTTAGCTCTAAACAATTCCAGTTGGGTAACGATGAATAAATATGTTGCTGAATTTTATGTGATTATGAAAATATACTATCAATGTTCCAATACATTACAGGCATAATGGAGGTTAGTTACCAGCAGGTAATTTTTCCATAACGAAAACAAGAATCAATTTCACATGACTTTGATCTAAAAGCCTTTAGAAAAAATAATTTAGCTATTACACTTTACTAGGAATATAAAAGTCATTGTACTGTAACACAAACAATTAGGACCCACAATAATCGTTAACAAAGTGAAGGGGTTGAAAACGAGATATGTATACATGTAAACATACACATACATGTATGTATGTATATATATGTTTATATACGTATGTATATACACAAACATTAACCTACAAATGTCGTTTAACATCCAGTTCGCTCTACCTCGGAAATAATACAGTTGAGGAATTATAACTGATAAGTGGTTTGTCACCTGGTGGACTCGAATCACTGAACAGCCAGAACCAACGACTTCAGCGATATATATATATGTATATATATATATATATATATATATATATATATATATATATATATATATATATATATATATATATATATATAAACTAATTTATCTAACTTTACCAAGTTCTGCGAAGTTAAATCATCAGTTAGCACCATCAGTCAAATTCACTATGGAGATGGTCAAGGATAGATACCTACCCAGATACCCAGAAATATTAATGGGTTTAATACAGTGTTTACAGAAATCCTACTCAAATTTCTTCCTATGTGTATTTTTATTCTGGTCAGAGCAGTAAAGAAATCAGTATTCACATCTCCCCTTTTAAGGATATTACTATATATTGATGAAGAATTAGATAAATTTAGTAGTAAAGGCAAAAAAATTAAATATCTTGATAGCGTGTTGGACAATGCATTAGAACCGGCAAAGAAGACTGTGTATGTAAACAAAAAAAGCTTAGAACACAAAAAAATTTGGTTGTACTGCCATATAAAAATAATACGAAGGATATCCCACATTTTCCTAAGAATTTTGGTGTTAATGTTGCATTTAAGAGCAATAAAAGAATGAAACAAGTATTAATAAAAAACTTTCCAGACTATAGTACAAGATGTGTAATTGTCAGTTAAAGTAAGAATATCAAATAACAATAAGAATAATAATAACAATGTTAATGGATATCAAATAAATCTTAATAATAGGGAAGGATTATGTTTTCAGAATTAAAGGCACATATCTTGTTTCATTCTGATGACTTATATTTTTTAATTATTTATACTATTATTACTACGCACTGCTGTAATATGACCTTAAGGAATATGGGAAGAATAATTTCCTTCTTAATACTGTCATTGGAAATAATTCGTAAACAGTTTTTTTTTACATAAACAATATTTCAGTAAACGCATAAACAATATTTTTAATAGTTAACATCTATTGTCCTATAATATTGGTTTTGAAATTCGGAAATCGAACAAGCTAACAAATATGAAGACACCCAACACTATCATGGTCGAGAAATGAACCATTTGCTTTTTTTTTTTTTATTGAACCTCTGCTCATTTCAGTAGTTTGTTGCTCCACTGGTTTGTTGTTTACAGTAATTGCACAAAGTTCTTACCAGCGTTTCGTAATCATTTTGCTTCCTCTTACTACTAAGTTTTACCACTGGAATCATCTTAGAGATAAAAAGAAATCTCTTTGTAATCATAATACATGGATGATAGACATTACGCACGAAAAAAATAAAAAGAAATACCAGCTCTAACTCCTCTGAAGCTATATAGTATATTTTATTGGTAGTAAAAAAAAAAAAAAGTATCCCTCTCATGAGACCAAAGTGAAATCTAGTCTATACTTGATATCTTATTATTCGACCCACAAATTGAAGCCAGCATAGCCGCGGGCTGGTGGGTATGGGTGTTTGTGGGGGGTGTGGGTTCCAGGCCATTAATAAAACTCGGTTAATTTCAAGAGTTTCGTGAGTAAGGTCACGAACCTCTTCTAAGTGCTTTTGACTGCTGAGCGTAAAGACTTTAAGGGTATGTCTAACATGAAAAAAAAATGCTTTCATAATTTAACACGCACGATTATATCCACATATACAGTATATATATATATATATATATATATATATATATATATATATATATATATATATATATATATATATATATATATATATATATATATATATATATATATATATATATATATATATATATATATATATGATTATTATCACTTTTGTACGTGATTCATTTATCACACATTACCACAGGTGAAAAATAAGAAACGGGTGTAGGTCCTGACTGGTTTCGACTTTATTTCCAAGCCATTGATGAAGCACTGATACAGAGTATGAGAAGTCACAAATATATATACTACAAGAACAGTACTGACGAATATACACTACCGTTAGAGCTTACATATCTCCCTTCAGGCCGGTGTCGAGGTAGGAGTGGCCTTCAAAACTCATTTGGCAAAAAATCTCAATATACTCTCAGGGGACAATGCTGATAAACAAACCATACGGGAAATCAGATCCACACCTGACAGGTGTCAGGAAGGCGGAGTTTGGAAATTCATTTGCACTACTACCTCTGTACTGTGTTTACAAATATGATAATCCTATTTTCATACATCTCTACTGCCTACCTTAAAATTTAAACAATTTACAAATTTCTTTGGATATTAAAGAATCAAGTTTATACATCCTTTGACTGATATTCATATCATGGTTGTAACTTTCTTTTATAAAGCTAGATTCAGTGATGTTCCTTTCCAGTGCATTATTAGAATATACAATCCTTTTTGCCCCTTCCCAGTTAATAGCATGATTGTTCTCACTAACATGTACAAATATACCACTGTTCCTCTGTGTATATCTCACACATTTCTTATGCTGTTCAATTCTTTTTTCCAGTGCTTTCCCGGTTTGGCCAATATAAAAGTTGTCAAAAGACTTACATGGAATTTTATATACACACCCTTTAGTATTGTCAGGGGAGTTCTTGATAAGTACATTTTTTACTGTTTTATTGTTCTTAAATGCGACATTAACACCAAAATTCTTAAGAAGATGAGGGATATCTTTCATATTATTATTATTATTATTATTATAAGGTAGGACAAGCAAATTTTTTGTGTTGTAAGGTTCTCTTTGGTTTTAATACATAGTCTTTTTTGCTGCTTCAAATGCACTGTTTAATACACTTTGAGGATATTTAAATTTCTTGCCTGCATTCCTAACCTTATCTATTTCATCATCAATATATTCAGGGCTACATACCTGTAATGCTCTTAAAAACATAGATGAAAACACTGACTTTTTAACCTTATTGCATTGTCCAGAATAGAAATGCACATAGGAAGAAATATTAGTGGGTCTCCTATACACACTATATATAAACCCATTACTATTTCTTCGTATGAGGACATCCAAAAACGGTAAGCACTCATCATTTTCCATTTCCATAGCCAGTTTAATTGATGGTACTAATTGATTTAACTTGGCAAAAAAGTTATTTACATCTTGATTCCCTGGCCATACACATATTATGTCGTCACCATACCTAAACCATGTTACATTATGTGGGATTATGTTGTTTAATATTTTCTTTTAAAAAAATTCCATATATAAGTTACTTAACACTCGGGATAGAGGGTATCCCATTGCCATACAAAATTTTGTGAGTAAAATTTACCATTAAATTAAAATTTACAATCTTTCACACATAATTTAATCAGTTCAATTAAAGAACTTTTAGAAAATGGGATATCCAGCTCAACACCGGCCTGAGGGGGAGATATGTAGTCTCTAACGGTTGTGTATGTTCGTCAGTACTGTTCTTGTAGTATATATATTTGTGACTTCTCATACTCTGTATCAGTCCTTCGTCAATGGCTTGGAAATAAAGTCGAAACCGGTCAGGACCTACACCCCGTTTCTTATTTTTCACCTGTGGTATATATATATATATATATATATATATATATATATATATATATATATATATATATATATATATATATATATATCTGTCCTATATTCATAGCCGTTGAAGTTAGAAGTTTAGATTTGGGCTCCGGGATTCAGCAATATATTATCGGATTATGTCTTATTGCAGGCAGGGGCGTAACTAGTGGTGAGAATGGGCCGTGGCATTTTCTTACAGTGGGCCCCATTACCTCAAAAAAAAAAAAAAAAATATATATATATATATATATATATATATATATATATATATATATATATATATATATATATATATTATATATATATATATATATATATATATATATTATGGAGAGAGAGTAGAGATTGATTTGATATATCGTGGAACTGGTAGGCATAAGAAATTGGAATATAATATGCAGGCATTAAAATATAATTACTAATTGTTAATACATACATAGCTTAGAAAAAACATCTAAATTACATATTCTCAATAATGAATCAGATGAATCCATGTAGGCCTATGCGGCCGTTACATTATTGCATAATTACGATGCCTATAAAATGAAAATAAACACAACTTGGTCCAAAACATTTATACCATCATTAAATAAACAAATATACATTATATACCTTCTAGAATTCTTTCTTCCTTGTTTTCATCTCTGCAAATCTGTCAATGACTTTACTTAAGTTCAATTTACGCGCAGTTCCTTGTTCAATTGATAGAAGAGCTAGCCCTTCTAATCTTTCCTGTGCCATTGTACTTCGCAAATAGGTTTTAACAAGCTTTAGTTTGGAGAATGAACGCTCTGCACTTGCAGTTGTGACTGGAATAGTTAAAAACAATAGCATTGCAGTGCAAACCTCAGGGAAACTGGCTGAAATAGAATGATTTTCTATGATCAACATATTAGCAAGGTCCTTAATACTAGAAACTTTGCTTATTTCTCCCTTCAGAGCAGATCTCATGCTGAGAATTTCCTGTGTGAATGTTTCTGACACATCGTTGTGGTATTTTTCACAAAACTAGATGCTTTTTCGTACAGCTCTGAGTCAGATAAATTTTGCAATGAGATTGGTTCCAACACTGAGAATGATGAGACAACTTCATGCAAGCCAGTAAAACGGAAGTTCAACTGAGTTGTGATGATGTCCAGAGTACGATAGTAAACAGTTACTCTACACAAACTCTCTGGATCTTCTAATCTTTGGTCTTCACAAAGCTCGCCAAAATGTCTTTTACGGTACGAAGTCTCTTTTTCTCAAATTCTGGTCTGATTGACCACTTCTGGGCTATATCTGTTGCTTCTTTCTTTACATCCTCAAACTGATTTCTTAATCTGCACATCTCATCCATGCAAACCTTTTAAGAGGTCTGCTGCCTTAGCAAGATCAACTGCTTTTGATTGCAACATTTTTGATACTAAATTTATTGACTGTAAGATTTTGGACTGAAACGTCAAAAGGAATACAAAATTAAAATTTTCAAGACATTTCTTTAGTGCAGTGGCTTCATTGCGTTCGTCTGCCTTAGAGCTGCATAATATTATTTGTGCTAGAGCTTTCTGCACATCACAGAATCGAACTTTGAGAGCAAATACCGCATCATAACGTCCAGCCCATCTAGTTGGGTTTAACTTTTAATAGTTACCCTTTGTGAGTGCCTGATTCAGAAATTACGCTAGATAATATGTCCCATCTCTTGATACTCAATCCAAAAAACACATAGACTCTTTGAACAATATCATAAAACTGCGCCATTTCTGTCACATCCTTGACAGCATCATTAATCACCAAATTTAAATTATGAGCAGCACAATGAACATAAACTGCACTGGGTTCAACATCAATTATTTTTTTCTACACACTTTTGTATATCCCCTACATGTTACTAGCTCCATCATATTCTTGGCCACGACACCTTGAAATAGAAAGTCCTCTTTGTTTAATTATTTGCAAAATTTGTTCTGATAGTGCAGCTCCACTTTGGCCCTCAACCTTATGAAACCCTAAAAAGACTCATTAATTTGTAGGGCTTTCGGCTTTCCATTATCATCATATTCTATGCTACAGTAACGCTATATTTCTATATATATCCCTTGGGTCCCTTGGCTCCCTTTCTGTGACTCTACGTCCATGGGCCCCTTTAATCATTATAGGCCCTGGGCCCGTGGCAGTTGCCACCTCTGCCACCCTAATGTTACGCCTCTGATTGCAGGTGAAAATGTAAAAATCTAAACTTTCTGGCTTTCGTTTCCACAGGAGAAATTGAGATCATACAAAAGAAGTACGAGTACAAGAAGATATTGAACACATAGCGAATGATACCAGGGGTTTGTGCATTCAAGGGAAACCAGGTTCCTAGAAAATTATGCCTTTCATCACAGGACACAACAAACAATCACACACACACACACACACACACACACACACACACACACACACACACACATATATATATATATATATATATATATATATATATATATATATATATATATATATATATATATATATATTATATATATATATATAAATTTCATATATCTTTTTAAAATTTCATATATCTTTTAACCTTTTTATTGGAAACGAGTTAAAACTTGATATATCTCGTTACTTTTTATTGACAGTGTTTTCATTGTTTTCTGGAATATGGGAAAAAAAATTTTCCTTTGAGTAGTCTCCAGACTAGAATATTATCCATAATTTCCGTTCATTACCTTATAATTTTGGTTTTGAAATTTAGAAGAAAAAAAAAACAAAATTAAATATTTAAATAAAAATACAACCAATACTATTATAGCCGAAGAGAGAATTTTTTTTTTTATATTCCCTGTTAGTGAACCATTTCAGGGGTTTGTTACCTATAATATCTGGATAAAAAAAACCAGTAATTGCCCAAAAAACTATTACCCTAGATTTTGTAATAAGTTTGCTGATTCTTACGACATTTAACCATTGGAATCATCTTAGAAATAAAAGTAAGTCTCTTTGCAATCATAATATGGACGAGAGACCTTACCTACGAATAGTCAAAGAAAATGCTGTGGTAACAACTGTTTATTAAATACAATGTCATTCATAAGAGATTTTAAATAAATTCAGTTTATACTTGACGCTTAGTTCTTCGATCCACAAATTGAAACTAGCAAAGCCGTGGGTTGGTGGGTACGGGTGTTTGTGGCGCCAGTAATAAAAGTCAGTTAATGGCAAGAGTTTCGTGAGTCAGGTCACGAACCTTCTGTAAGTGCTTTTGACTGCTGAGCGTAAAGACTTTAAGGGCATGTTCAATATGAAATAAAATGTTGCATAATTCTACAGGTATAATCATATTCATGCACGCTATACTCTCTCTCTTTTATATATATATATATATATATATATATATATATATATATATATATATATATATATATATATATATATATATATATATACATACATACACACACACATTTATATATATATATATATTGTGGGTGTTTCTCGAAAACATAATATCATACGGATCTGGTTTTTGTTAAACGAAAACTCTCCCAGTATCAGTAATTATGAGTTTAATTTTTTTTTCTGTAATTTTCTTTGTCTCATGTGTAAAAGTACGGCAGAAAGTTGTGAATTTCACATCTTCACCTGAAATAAGACAAAATCCGATAATATATTGTTAAATCCCAGAGCCTAAATCTAAACTTACAACCTCAGGTCGGTTATGAATATCGGACAGAGCAGGAAGTATCCCGGACTGTAACGTTGAGTTGTTTTTTTTTATATATTTTCTATGAAAACTGACATACTGAAGCATTAATAGGCTATCTTCTGAAAGTGGTCAGCTTTTTTAGAATTATTACTTCAACAGCTGCTGTCTTTGCTGAGCGTATCGCTTTTTGTTACCATTTATTCTTTTTTTTTTTTTTTTTTTCGACTCTGCAAGTTATGAAAGTTTATTATATTTTTCCTCCTGTTGGATGTGAATAATAATAATAATAATAATAATAATAATAATAATAATAATAATAATAATAATAATAATAATAATAATAATAATAAAGTCACCAACAATCCAGCTTTCAGATACCATTCACTCCTATGACATCATAGCCAAGTTTTCTTCATTCCCTCATTCGACCACTCTCCTTAATTCCGCTCCTATTAATAGGGACCCATATTAATAAAGACTCCTAATACAAGGGTCCCTTCCACCTTTTCCACCACTTTCAGATTACCCTCATAACGCCAGACACACCTGCGTTTCCAGGTAAAGGAAACCTCTTTTACCAGGAACCCAAATATCACCTCCTTCGAGTGACTTCATTTTTGCAGGTGCCGAGTAGGAATTTTCTGTTGAGTTTTTCAATGTGGTGATTTCCGAGCGTTCTTGTTCAGCTGAAAGTTGGTGCAACGATATCCTTTCTTTTCTTCTCACCGTCTTGCTGATTACTGAAGGAGGAAAGACAGATAGACAGACACAAAGACTACACTAGGAGAATTTCTCACGCTAATCTAAAACTCTATCATTTTTAGAATATGAATCATTATTTTGAGAATATTATGGTCAAAGAATTTCCTGTTTATTTCAAAGACTCAAATGTACATACACTTAGAATTCATGATGGTAATAGATGATCTTAAGGGCAAACCGTTGGATATGCAAAGAAATATAAATAAATAATATTATTAGCACTGAAAAGTGATAAATAATATTATTAGCACTGAAAAGTGGGAGACGTGAAATCCATAAATTCACACTGATGGAGTTATATCATTCAACAACCAAGACATTATCAAAAGTTGAGAAACAGTTATGGAAATATTCTTGAGAGGACTTTTTCCTGTCAGAGAATTGTCGTTTCTTAATAAAGGCTTTGAATGAGATCTGGAAGAGTTCTGGAAATATTCCTTAAGGAAAATTCCTCCAGCAATTATTACTGCTCCTTATTCAAGGAGTCTAAAAAGTATTTTGAAGGGTCTGAAAAACATTTGAAAGGCGTTACTTTTGCCTGTTGCAGGTTGCTTACTTAAAATTAAGTTCATATTGTTTTGTAACAATTCCGGCAGTATTCTTGGGAAAGGTTCCTCCGTAAATAGCCGGTGATAGCTTTTTATGAAACTCCGCTACTGTTCTATTCCTCCATTTCTATTTCTGGCCATAATATAAGAGGAATTTCACAATTTCATTTCCAAGTACATATATCCCATCTTGTTTCCATACTCAAAACCCATCCACCATTTCTAGACGTCTGCTGTATTTAGGGAATAAAAAGTGTATCTTTTAGAGACACCCTGCCAGACGACCTCCTTTTTTCAAAATCTTACTGCATGGAAGAAAAGATATACTTTCCTAAAAACCTTTTAATTACCTTACCTCGTTCCCTTCCTTGATGAGAATCATCAACAATCCTCCAATGCTCTTTTCAGAAACTATTAGAACTAGAAATATAGTTCCTTTCATCAGCTCTCTTCACCTGTTTTACAACGCTAGTTTTCAGGTTTTAGGGGGATCTAGAAACGTAATTTTGCTTCTTACGTCCATCCTTCCTCGATGCCATCTTCCCTTCTAAAATTCCCGCTAGATTTATGAAAGTATATTTTTTTTCAAATTCCTGTTTACCATCAAGCCTACCCTTGTTTTCCTGTCTCTCAATGTTAATCGGAGATACAGTTCAATTAACATTACTATACATCCTTCAGTGCCTTTTTTTTTTTTTTTAATCTTATTAAAATCTAATGGAATGGAAACCTTTTCAATTCCGGCCAGCTTTAACACCCCATACCTCCTAAAATGCATAGAAATTACGTGATAAATTCCCTTGCTCATCCCTTCGACTATCGTTTTCCCAACTCTTCCAAGAATTAGGACCAGATCTAATTCTCAACTCTTCTCTACCTTCTTCAGACAACCTCCAATTTCAAAATCTTTCTTGAATTAGGACATTAATTTATATACTTTGCCCCAGCAAACCTCAGGGCATCATCCTTT
>NC_089794.1:6309830-6319830 GCF_040412425.1 Macrobrachium rosenbergii | reverse complement strand
ATTTAAGTAATCTTGTGCATAATGGTTCTTTTCACTTTTATATGCAAATCGACGCTCTTTTTTATGCTAATTTAAGCGTCGAGGACTTACTAGAGTTTCTTTTCCAAGCAGCACTTTTTTTATTAGACCTTCGGTTTGTATAATCTCGTGTCGTATTTGTATTACAACCATATTTTTTTTCCAAGAAAATTCTGTACGCTACTGACACTAATCTCCAGTCGATTTGTGGCTGACACTCACAACTTAAAGGTCAACGTTCTACATAAAAAAAATAATTTTTCAGAGAGCCGTTGACGTTAATCTGGGGAGGGAAGGCATGGTATGAGGGTTGCTTATAATTCATTGGATTTAGAGGATGTCTGTCCAAACATTTGAGAATTAGGGAATTCCATTTCAGCTCTTTATAGCTTGTTCTTTGTTGAGAGCTACTCTCTCAAGATCATTCGAATTTTGACCTTTTGTTTCTAAGTCAGAATGAATAACTGTATTGCTTAACTCTGATTTTTCTCCAAACTGTTCATAGCAAAACTGAGGGAAATAGAATATTCAGTTTAACAAACATAAGAGCTTATACACCTACTGTACACATATGAATTCTTAATATATATATATATATATTATATATATATATATATATATATATATATATATATATATATATATATATATATATATATATATATATATATATATATATATATATATATATATATATATATATATATATATATATATATATATATATATATATATATATATATATATATATATATATATATATATATATATATATATATATATATATATATATATATATATATATATATATATATATTATATATATATATATATATATATATATATATATATATATATATATATATATATATATATATATATATATATATATAGATCCGTAAGCGTTCACAGTAATCTCTTTGCCTCCGTTGCAAGATTCTCTCTCATGACGAAAATCAATAATTCACTAAGTTCAACTAGAGAACATACACTTTAATGACACACTCATTAACTGTCTCTGTTTAGTTTTTATTCTCGTCAGGCAGGAGAAAGTATTTTTATTGCATCTCGGTGTCCTTTCGTTACCATAAGAAAGTATTGTTCAAGTATATTTCCACTTTTCCTCTCGATAATAGGATTCTCAGTCATGAACTACTTCAATTATAATTTTAAATTTTCTTTAGTTATGGGACCACAAAGAACCTAAAATAATATAATTTGATAACACTTAAAACTATTTATTCACAAAAATCTGCAAAACTTCTTAAGGTTTTTGTAATAAATTTTATAGAGCACTACAGTGGATGGAATAGAATGCTGCTATATTCATTTAAATAGATAATTCAATGCATATATCTTTTGAAAAATAATGAAAATCATTTTAAATAAAAATATTAGTGGATGGAGGAGAAATGTATAAAACATGGAACGACAATATGAGAATAGTAATAATGATATTAAAAATCAATAAAATACAAATTAAGGAGAGAAATAATAATGGCAATCATGGGATTCACAATCAGTGAAAATAAAATAATAAATTGCAATGCCCAATTCCCTGAAAAATAATAGCTAAAATAATCCACACAATAATCACTTCAACATTTGACACAATAATATCTCGATAGAAAGAAAACTGTCAAAGTCGACATTTACCAGTGCTAATCGAATTTGAAGAGAATTTATATAACTGAAAAAAAAAATTACTCTGATTTTTAACGCTAAGTGATGACAAGCTCAAATTCCGTTGCCAGCGACCGAAAGGCCACCCAAATAAAACTGAATTACTAAACCAAGTATTGAAAATATATTCGAATAACTATGATTATATACATATATATTTTTAGATACTGTTTATATGAAATTCTTTTTATTTTTCTATTTAAATTTATTACGGTTGTGACGCCAGTTTTAATAGACATAATCATTCAAACCATGTGTACAAGATAGTACTCCTCTCCAGGAATGGCCGAGAAAAAAGCAAAATGGAAATATCACAAACGAAAGCTAAGGACCTGGATTAAAAGGAAAGGGAAAATAATTAGTTCAAGTATTTTTGTTAGCGACAGTGAACAAATCCCAGCTCGAGCAGAACACAGTATAACTAGTGGTTGTTAGTCACACACTCCACATGTACATAAATAATATAATATCTCAGTAATAAAAATAATGCAACTAATTATATTGATAGTAAGAGTGACATATAAATACTATAATCTCGTATCCAGATAATGTTCATTGAGCCATAAAAATCATAACAACCTCGGGTATACTTAACGAAAAAAAGAAAAAAAAATTAAATGGCAAGTAATAATCGAAATGACACCCTGGCAAAAATAGTAATAATGATAGTGAAAATGGATTGCACTTATCATCGAAAAGTTTCTTGTCACTTTTACGTGTCACCTCGGACTTTATTTACTCGAAGGAGAATTTACAAATATTGAATATAACAATACGAAGGACTTTGAAAATTTAGAATAGGGGTTTTAGGTCTACCGCAGCCCTCGTTAACGCATCTTGCACCCGCAGCATCTTCCCTACTGGTGGCATCTTGCTAGTATTGCCATTCAGTGTAGTGTTCTGGCAAATGTCTTTACCCTTCAGCTTCATCTATTTGCATTTCAGCCTGAGCTCTTGTTGTTTCTCTTTCTTTTGTCACTTTGTGCAGGCTAGATTTTTGTTGTTCAGTGACAAATCCCTCACTTTTCTGCTTTTTAACCTCATTTCCTTGGCCAGTTCTACAAACTTATCGGAATGGAATATAGAGTTTAAGCCAAAGGCCGAGCACTAGGACCTATGAGGTCATTCAGTGCTGGAAAGGAAATTGTGAGTAGGTAGGTTTGCAACTAACAGGAGGATAACCTAGCAGTTGCACTATGAAATAATTGTTAGGAGAGGGTGGGTAGCAAGATGGAAGAAAGAAAATATAAGAATTGAAGTACAGTAAAAGGAATGAAAGAGGATTGCAGCTAGGGACCGAAGGGTGCTGCAAAGAACCTTTAGTAATGCCTACAGTGAACCCCGTGAGGTGCACTGATCCACCTAAGGGGTAGAAACTTGTCTATCTCCGTTGCCTTGCTGAAGTACATGTGTTTCATACTCTTAGGCTAGCACAAAAAAATGTCACAGCAAACACTGCCGCTAAAGTTATCCTGTAAATATCATCAAATTAGTTTATAAATTTTGAAAGGAGGTGGACTCCATAGAAGCAGTGGCCAGTGGCCTTATAAATGGCGTGATGAACATATGAAGTAAAAAAAATAAATATGAAATTAATTCATAGCTCTTTTCACAATGTGCTTCATTTCAAGCTACCCATAGCTTGTGGAAGTGGTCGCCATGGTCTTTCCTTAGAACGGCATCTCCCTCTTAGCTAACGATAAAATAAATTATCTTAAACTAAAAAAATAAAAACTGTATTTCCAGCGTAATTTTCTCTGAGAATTCTTATCGACGAGAGTAAATGAGACCTCGATGTTGAATTAAAATTTCATCTGGGTGTATCCACTGAGCTAGTAGGTCTGTTCGACCTTCAAACATTTTCATGATTTGATTTCTAAACAGCGTGAGCCAGGTCGGTTTCTATCTTTTATAAGTTTAAAAATAGCTTTACTATGAAAGAATTAAGCTTTTGGATTGTCTTCATTCAAGTTTAATGGATTACCGTGAACTAAAAAACTGTATTCCTCTCTCTGCATGAGATGACTGGGAGTGTGAGATTAATCCTGCTTTCTGTCTGTTGTCTGCCTGTCTGTGTCTCACTCCCTGGCTAACAAATACGGTTGCCTTCAGCTCTTGACGATTCTGACAGATGCATTGCATTACAACAAAATAGACATTACGTAATCCTGGCCAACTTGTTACGTCATGTCTATTTTGAGTAAAAAGATATTGAACAAACAGACTAGGTAAAACTCCAAGAAAATCATAATTAAGACTCATTCAGACACAAATAAAATATGCAAAATTTAACTACAATCTCACGAAACAAATGGTTCTTCAATCTAAACGTATGTATGAAGTTAATGTTTATCAGTTCAAGGGACTCGTGCATCAGAGTATTTCAGATTTAATTTATTCTTGAATCTACAAAAGAGAACAGTCCTGGGTGAACTATAAAAAAAATAATAATAATCTCTGCCTATATTGTGCTTTAACATACATACATAGAAAGAAAAACCAAATAGCAGACACACTATGCAGAATATAACTCGAGGGGTCCAACCAGTCATTAATTACGACAACTTCAAGACACCAAAACAAATTAATACCAAATGCCCATCATGAATCTATGGTGGAAGGACCAGCCATTCGACAGCAGGTGACGTACCGGCCTTTATAACACCAGCACCAGCCACCCTCACCTCTCAGTGTCAACAGACCTCTGGAAGAAATATTCTTTCTCATCCATGGCCTCTTCCACCCATCCGATTGAACTGCAGCCAAGTTAATGACACAGACATGCATCCGGCATGGAGTAAACAGAGATGCATAATCAAGGTGCCTAAGGTGCCAAACAAGTAAAATATTTTGACACAAAGACTGGGACTTCCATTGACTCAGACGACAATTTGATCACTTGCACATTGACACTGTGTCACCCTTACCCCAGTCCAGTGGATGCCGATGTATCTTCTTGACAACAAAATGACCCATATGATGGCTGAATGCAATACCCAATACCTCGTAGGCTGGGGCAGCTGCTCTGACACTTTCAATGATATTACATCCAACAGAAGACTGGCATTTGTCTTCGACGTATGCACCTCCCTAGCCAAATCATTAGGGTCGAAGTTCCTCCTCTGATTATGCAATGCGTGAAAAGAAAGAATCAATGCCCATTTTGCGTATATGGTAATCAGCAATACCATCTTTATTCTCGGTGAATTTCTCCCTTGAACAGCACCATCTAACAAAAAAGAACCCTTATGAAACCTTTGCAAAAGCAATAGAAAACAACACACATGTACAGAAACATACGTGGATACAAAGAAATAGTAAATTTTTAATCATCTGATGACTCATATTCCTGCAGAATGGCCCCCACAAACCTCCTCTGATATCCCCATACGAGGACACCAACCTGTTCTCGACCATAAAAATCGAATGCTGAAGATGCACTCACAAAGACATGAGGACTGAGTCTCCAGTCACAGGCTAAAACCGGCATACTTCAAAGATGATGACACCCTCATCAATGATCCAAGTCCAACCATCAAAGCCGACAGCCAAGAAAACTCTTTCTGTGACAGGACTGAAATGTAAAAATAAAAACAACTTATTGCCTTACCAGCATCCCTAAAAGCTAGGTACATTAAAAATGTGAAACAACTGAACATATATCTCAATGACCTGTTAACATGTAATTTCCTAATTCCCGTTAGTGCAGCAGTGAAACAAATGAATCATTGCGTTATATGTATATATAACAGAGGGAGAGAGAGAGAGAGAGAAAGAGAGAGAGAGAGAGAAGAGAGAGAGAGAGAGAGAGATAAAATTCTAGGTGAGTTGTTATAAAGCAATATAATCTGCGTTATGTATTTGACAAATTAATGTAGTCTAATAGTGAAATCTCTCTCTCTCTCTCTCCCTCTCTCTCTCCCCTGTTCTAAAAGTATTTTACTAATATATTTCCTTGGTAAATGTATTTTATTTAACACACAAGTATTTATATATATATATATATATATAAAAGTATATTATTATATATATTTCCTTGGTAAATGTATATTTGTATATAACATACATACACACAATTTATACACACACACACATATATATATATATATATATATATATATATATATATATATATATATATATATATATATATATATATATATATATATATATATACATATATGATTCAAACTTCAAGTAACTCAGTTTTGTATATTAGTGATTATATACCATAAGAATTTACAACAAGCTTTTTGGAGTATGAAGCCTCTTTTATCTGTAAACATTATTAGTCGTACAAACAGAATTTCCGTAGCATTGCCGTCCCACATTACTAAGGGTTCTTGTACTCCCATCCAAAAGGACTCCTTGAATCTAAATAGTAAGAGCAACTATGAACACTTCTTTCTTAACGTCGACGAATTTCCAAGATTATTAACTCTTGGTTCTCATGAACCAGAGATTTACGGAAATTTATATTGTAATATCACATCCAGCCAGTCCATCTTTTTTAAAGTCCAGCTGGTTGTATTGTGGCTGACAGTCCCACCCTGAAGGGCGAGGCTCTCATTCAGAACAAATTGACTCTCGTGTGTGTCCTTGACGTCCTCCAGTGGATCCTCGTCTTGATATAATGGTCGTTTACGTTTCGTGGGATTTCGAGGGGGTCGACTGGTAATTCGAGTTTCAGGAAGAATCATTTTAAAAGTTGGAAGAGAAACTGTGACGAATGTTGGACGCAGCTGGATATGATTATGGTATGAATGTCAAAGAGAGGGAATTTAGAATGTGAATTTTCCTAAGAATTGGATGAAGCTAATCCAGACCATCCGGGTCTTCTTGGGTAAGTCATAGGATTAGGAAATTTGCAATTTGTGGAAAACTGAAAAAAAAAGCATGAGGAAATATAGTAGAATTTTCCCAGTTCAGAAATAGTTTAGTGTAATAAAACTTATGAAAAACAGTGCCAATTTGAATGCCTCCTGAAAATTAGAAAATATTAATAGACAATTTCAACCTAACTTGCAGGTCCCTCGTTACCTATCAAATGAAAGTCAACAGAAAGAAGTGAACCACCCTTAACGGTGCAAGCATCTGTTCGAACATTGGAAATGAAGGAAGAGATTGAATGTCAGTCGATGAAATATATGCAGTTCCTATCCAAATAAAATTTCTTGGAAAGGAAAGTGAGACTGTGGAAGAATATCTGTTGCAAATTCTCAACGGAACTTTCAGATGAGTGAATATCTCATGACGCAATTCTCTTACGGATCTAACAAAGGCCCACAAGAGGGAATAAGGGATTCTGAATAAGAAATGAGGACATTAATGTACTGTATAATTACAGCAGGTGGTATTTAAGGAAAGGCAAGAGCAACAGAAAAATCATCATTAACTGAGGAAATTACCTTTCAGATTTGTTGAAAACCATTGATTAGCATGAAACACAGAAATTGCATTAAATCTGTAAAAATGGATCTTTTGTAAGATGCTTCTTGTATTTCAGAGTAAGAAAATAACTTGTTTTATATGCTTGTTTTCAGCCCCCAAACACTACAGAACATTTTCCCGCGTCTTTAGCCAAAGTCAGTTTAACTTAATAGGTGGCTGTTTCATATTTTAAGTTTTCCGTTTTTTTCTAAAAAAATCTGCATAATTTTTTCATCCCTCAATGTAAACAGATGGTGTACAAATCGCGATTTTATTGTTTGTTAACAAGATTTACATTATGAGTTCATCAGAGTCCAAGGTTCGTCCTTCCAAGTTTATTGAGAGTTTGAACCCCTCTAGCTGCGAGGATTGCTAGAACAGTATTTAGCGAAGGAAACAGAATCCGGCAACTTGAAGTTGCTCTTGCTTTCATAGGTGTAATTCTGGGAAACGTTCTTGTGCATCGGTTATATATCATTTTCAGCAGGAATAAACTTTGGCTTATTAGTGTCTTTATGCTTCAGAGGTCAAGCAACTCATTATGTAGGAAGCTTTAGCACTATTGTAAACGTTTGTTTGAACTGAGAGAGAGAGAGAGAGAGAGAGAGAGAGAGAGAGAGAGAGAGAGGTTTTCTTTTACTAACAGAATGCAAGGTTAGAAATTAATTCTTAGATCAGTAAAATAATAAGATTCTAAAACATAGACACATGTGATCCTAACAACGTCTGAATCGAGTTCTTTTCCCTGTTTGTTGATGTTGCAAGGAGATCCATTACTCTTCCCTTGGAATAAACATTTGGGCTGAGGGGTTTTCCAGCTTCCGGAAATGTACATGCTTGCCTACTGAGCGCATGTTTCCTTCAACTCAGAACTTAATTTTGGTCGATTTTGAAATTCCTTTAGGGGTGCATCTAAGATAAAAATTAAGAGGTAAGAGAGAAGGCAATGATTATAGCAATAGACAGATTATGAGAAGACAGATAAATAGACAGAAAGAGACAGTGAGTCCATGAACAATTTCACTTCAGGTCGATGTGGGTATTGGTAGGATTCATGAGGGGTTTGGAATGAGGATGGAAATTTTTTTATGTATATGAAAACGGATCCCCCGAGAAGTACAGAATTATCTTGGATTAAGAGATGTGGATTGCTAGTCCAGTGTGATACAGGTAATAGAACCAGTAGCGAAGAACAGGAACAGAATAAGGAAAGTCATGGTGAGCCAGGAGTCTTCTCATTCTGGTATTCTTTTCGGGAGGGAGTGACCGAAATGCATTGTTAAAAAGCTATTTACTAGACCTGATGGAACACGTCAACGGCCAGAATTGCAAGAGCCAATAGAAATATATTGAGAATCCTTTGGGACAGATCTAAAGGAGAAAGAAGGGTTTATAACACCTTTCAAGACAAGACCTGTTGACCAAAAGTTACTCCTTTTAAGTTCCTAAATCCTTTCTAGTTAATAATGGCAAAAACTTTCATCGTATGTCAGCTTTACTGTTTTTTTTAATAATACGTTGAGATGACTCCCTAATCTAGCTATCGTGCTTTTAATGCTTATCAGTGTCAAATTTTAACTTATTTTACAAATATTCAAGATGGCTATGTGACATCTATCGGACAAGTGAAGTATTTTAAATGTATAAAACATGCAAGAATACATAGAATTACACACAGCTGCGTGACAGTACGCAGAGATTCCCACTGGGGCATAAGTTATAAGACTAGTAGCTGGTTATCTAATCCTGAGCATTCAAAAATAAGAAATCTTTCTAAAATTTGCAAGACTTATATTGACAGCAAAGTTTTTTTCTGTAACAGGCCAAGTGCAAAACAACAACGGCTAAACCACTGTAGAATCCATAATTATAAAAAAGACCATACCGTCTTTAAATAGCCAGATATCCTCATTGCAATTGTTAATATCCTAGCCGTTGTTCTACTGTGCTGTCACCAAGTATTTTGATATGCTACTATTACTGTATGTGCGATACTAATATTCGCAAAATGTTCATTAGCCAAGAAAATTCGACTTCAAGCGTGTCACGAAACGATGACATAAACTTAATGATTAGGATGCCTTTCCTGCAATGTCCATTGTAGTTTGTATACTAAGTTCAACTAGGGCACTGTTATATATATATATATATATATATATATATATATATATATATATATATATATATATATATATATATATATATATATATATATATATATATATATATACACATATATATATACATGTATGTATGTGTTACATGTGTGTCAAATATTCTGTTACATCCCCTCAAACTTTCAGTTATTATTCCTACTGACTTAAGTCTGGAGCCAAAAGGCCTGGCAGCGCACAAACGGCGGATCCTAATCGGCCGTGCCCAATCGTCTCATTCCGCGGTTAGGAAGGGAAAGGTAAATTATTAAAAGCAGGAAATTAAAAATAATATGACTTATACTAAGGGTGGAATGTTCGTCTTTGTTCCTTTAAAAGACTTGGATTGGAAAGGAGAACCCAGTTTGGACGTTATAGGAACTGAAAATGTTTTCTGTTTCTCTGATAAGGCTTTAAATGAACGGAGTGTAGAACGTTCAATGGATATAACCTATTAGTTCCAATTATGAGAATTGCAACGGGAAGGAGGAAGCCAGAATTGCACGAGGGAACGGCACTGCGATTGGTATTCCCTTTTTGTTCAGGTCATCAGATCTGAAAGGGAGGAGAATCTCAAACAGAACACAAAATGAATTGAGAATGATACGTCCTTTCGAGTTCCCATTAGAATCTTAGACATGTAAGCAGGAAGACAGAGCTGGACGAACAAATACAAATCGAAATGGATATTCACCTTCGGTTCCCTTTGAAAGTCG
>NC_089794.1:6297330-6304830 GCF_040412425.1 Macrobrachium rosenbergii | reverse complement strand
TATATATATATATATATATATATATATATATTGGTAACTTTTGATTGTAAATAATATCAGCCTGACCGAGACCGGTAAAAGTTGTTGTCTACCTCCCGTTGAGCGTCTTCAGTTCAAACTTTAACTATCCGTTGGAAAGGATAGTAGCATTTAGTCATTTTTTCCCCTATAGGAAAATTTCCATATCAGCCTTAAAATAGGTGGTCCTAAGGTCCTTTTTTCCTTTCTACCTGTCTCTTGGCGAATGTTTTTAACAGAACGTAGACACCTAGTCCATGACTGTTTTGACCTAGGCCGGTCAGGGAACAGGGAGAGAGAACCAAGCTTTCGGAGAGACAACACGTCCCGTTGGACCTCTTTCCAGTTTTCTTTGTCTATTATTCTATTAGTGAAGTGAAGAAGCAATTGCAAGGACCTCGTCGGTCGTTGATGCTCAAAACGTTCGTCCTAAGGTAAAGTCGCTTTTTGTTCAAAACTTCGCCCATTCTTTTATCCTTTGTTTTCCTGTATTTCAAATTTCCTTTGTTTCCTCCTTCAGCCACCACTTACGGTATATGTATTCACGAAGTCTAGATTAAGCCAAATTATTATATTGTTAGCCTCCACCCTGTTATTCCAGTAAAATACCCAGGATTTAGGGTAAGCAAATCAGTTTAAGTCTCGATGCTTTCTTATGCCTAGCATTCAAATGTTTGGAGGGACCGTTGCGTTTGAAATCTAAAATCATCTTAACGAGTAGAGATTCTTGTATGCGTCCGCAGTTGGAGGACGTTTATTATAAAGTCTTTATTCCTTGAATATTCTTTGTTAGGTTAATTACCCTTAACTGCCGACCTTTGGCTAATTAACAACTGTCTTTGAAGTTAACTCTTGTCTTCAAGTGGCAGGTTATGTATTCTTGGTTTGCATATATATATATATATACATATATATATATATATATATGTATAAAATATATGTAAATGGAACAATAAATGATCAGCCAAGACTTACACGTAATAATATATATATATATATATATATATATATATATATATATATATATATATATATATATATATATATATATATATATATATATATATATATATATATATATATATATATATATATATATATATATATATATATATATATATATATATTATTGAAGACTCTATCTTAAATTTGATACAGAGGTAATTGGGAAATATCCATTCGGCAATCAGTGTACATGACTGAAATTATTACTACTTGAAAGTGCAATTAAGTTCCATGTGTTCTAATTTTCTTTGTTGGAAGCATATAGTGCTCTTTATCGCTCTTAATTTTCATCGTTTAATACAAGATCAGGCTATTTCACTTTCTTGCCTGTATTCACAATTAGATTTGTCTATCATCAGTGCATGGGTTACTTAAAAGCATGGATGTGGAAACTGATTCCTTAACTTTATTGCTTTTACTAGAATATAGTGTATTGGCAGAAAATATAGGTCGGCTTTCTTTACAAATTACTATTTCTATGTATCAGGTGATCATAAAACGGTAGGCTACCATTATTTCCACATTCATGGTTATTTTTTATGGTAGCCATCCAATTAATTTACCACAGGAAGTATTATATTTTCATTCCTTTGACCAGTACACATTATGTCTACACACCTGATCTATATTACATTGCGTGGAATGATTTTGTTTAATATTCTGTTCCAGTAAATTCCATGTATAATTTGCTAGAATTAGACATAAAGGGTTATCTATAACCATACCAAAACTTTGAAAGTGAAATTTCCCTTTAAACGTAAATTTAAATTCTTTTACACATCTGAATCAATTTTATTAGTGTTCTGCTCACTAAGGTAATAGCTAAAAATTCCAGCAGATCGTCAATAGATAACTTTGTGAATACTGAATTTGTATGTTATCTACTGTATTTATCAAGTCAACATTATACTTTATATTAGCATCAGAAATAGTTCCAACAATGGGTTAAGAATATCCAGTAGGTATTTTACTAAACTGAATGACCTTTAGCCCCCAAGGCTAACGATTAGGCTTGTGGGAATAATACATCAGTTGTTTGCCATATATCGTCAGTTTTGAGGCAACTAAATCAATGTCTAAAATATTTGATTTTAATGCATCCTTTTTCATATGATGATAACATGTTTAGAAACATTGTTTACAAAATCCCACGTATGGATTATGATTCCTTTTATTTGGGTTAAACAAGTAAGGCATTAAATGTCAACATAAATATTCATTTAGAAAAAACAAAAGAATAACGATCTTTTTGTGCATCTAAGTGAAAAGTCACATGGTAGTATATTTATAAGATATAAAAATGTTGTGTTTAGAATTATCCTTGATCTTGCTTTTATGCAACCATCAAAAGAAAATGTCAATATAAACAGAGGTCTATTCCCTCATTACCTCATTCTACACAAGGTCTTTGAAGGAGTTTTTCCAAAGATTGAAAAAATGCAAGTAAACCTGGTTAGTGCTCTTTCTCACATTTTGCGTTACTCATAACGGATAATGCAACAGCATGCAATAAAATTGCTATGTGCCCTTAATATTAGTGTTAGTTTGTGAAACGGAATCTTCCTTTGAAGCTTTTCTATTGATTGTAGTTTGTTTAAAAAGGCTTAGAGCTAAAGGTGTGTGTTGTATGTGTGTGTGTGAGTCTGTGTGTGTGTGTGCGTGTATCATCCCTTCTCAAGTACATTACATTAGTGTTGTAGATTAACCATATATGTGGTAAATCAGATATTGAAACTTTTCAAGAAATGGTAGTTCACAGACGGCGATCGTTGATATTTGTTTCATGTAAAATGTAAAATGGTTTTTAATTTTTTAGTTTGGTTTTGTAGCATTATTTTTCCAAGCAAAAATTCCAGGATCAAAAGTATACGATATAAGTAGCCTTGCTTTCCCTGTTGACTACAATCTAAACATTCTACTCATTCACCTTGAAGAGAATGCAACCTTCCAATGCCTGAGACATGAAATAAATTCCTTAAATTAATTCCTAAAGATGAGAGAAATGCAGAATTACCTTAACCCTACACTAAAGACCAGGGACAGGGAAGACCTTCCATCACCTACCCCCAGAAACTAGTGAAGTGAATTGTCTACCATCACCCCTATAACCTGATGGCCAAAGAAATGGAAGAATTGCAATAACCCTTACCATGACAGACTTGGGAAATGAAGCATTGCTGCTTCTTCCATCCCAAAAGCTATTAATATGAAAACAGGCAAACACCTAGACTCCAATCCGCGAGAACCACAAAAGAACTGCCATAACACCTGTCCCTTACCAACAGATGACAAAAATTTGGTAGAGCTTCCAGAACCCTAACCCACACCCTAGGGGTACAGGAAACTGGTAGAACTTCTGTCATCATATCCCTCAAAACGACATAAAAGTGGAGAACACCACCTTTTTGCAGTCTTCCTCCAGAGAGGGGAGTGAGAAATGGCGAGACTGGCAAGGGTGACATCAGAAGTAAAGAAGCCAAAGGATGGGAAAGCTTTAAACTGTCTCGGGCAGAACAATTGAGCAGAGCGATTTCTTAAAGGGAGACTTCGAACCCTCAACGAACCCTATTTGAGTTATCTAAAGCCTTGCAAAACCACTTCCCCTCTTTTCAAGACGTCTGGTTTTCCCCTCTCCACGACACGTGCCGTTTGCTGCAGAACACAAAGGCTTGCTTTCCGCTTGGCATGGCTGGGGAAGTCGACGTAAATTCTTGTTTACTGGACAGAAGAAGAGAAATAACGACAAAACAGCAATGCGAAAGAATATGACACTGTACACTTGTTTTCGTCGCGTCCACTGTGTGACGAAAATCCATAGTCTTTTTAAACTTCACTGTAGCTTCAGCAAGGTACAATAGTTGTTTTCTAGGCTAGTGAATTTTTTTTAGTCATTATGGACATGAAAAATTTATCATTGTTATTCTCTTAAAAAAAAAATTCTCTTTTATAATTTGACTTCATGTGCTTTTTCCAGATTGGCCTTGCATTGATTATTTTCATAGTTATTGCGAGGATATAAAAGTGTGTGCTTGTGTATGTTAAAGAGATAAAGAGGAGAAAGTAAACTCATGATGAAAAGAAAAAGTAAAAAAAAAAAAAATCCTAATAACAAGTCCCTAAAGCTTGGATAGAAGAAAGCGTTATTACTAAAGATGTGACATTTTCTTCCCATCTATGAAAAAGTTCACGCGTTTATAGAAGAAAAGAAGATATATTCTTCTCATCCATTCCACTTTATGATCTCACGATGCTTCACTGATATAAAAACCCAGCTTAAGGTTTCTCTATCGTCAACGTTCCTATCGCTGTTTTAATCACCGTCATTTTCATTATCTTCGAAGTTCCCACCTCCACAGCTCTAAGCGTGCTTAATAAGTTGAACTGAAAATGAATAAAAAACTGAATGGATGGCAGTCAATGGAAGCGTTATTATTAAATGCCCTCTGGTTAACCCCAACACATACACACACACAGTAGGATCATATTCGAAAGCTGCGTGGTTCATCCAGGCCTCCTAGCACAAATCACATTAGCTGCACAAGTAGACCATCTTCGTCTGGGATCATGAAAAGGGGATGAGGCTAGTTGCTGAATTCATTCCTATTTGCTGAGACGTGAAGACACTATTCTTCCGGCGTCACCCGTAAAATATATATATATATATATATATATATATATATATATATATATATATATATATATATATATATATATATATATATATATATATATATATATATATATATATACTATATATATATAAACATCCCTCCTTCCTGTATATTTGATTCCGTCATTTAATTCTGAATTAATGTTATTCCTCTGCCTCTCTCGAGTCGGGCGTCGAGGGAAACTGCGCTTATTTGAACCAGTCAACATCCGTTAGTAGGCCTCCGTACCTCCATAGCCCCCCAACATCGCACGATCCAGAAAACAATACCAAGCCCCTTTCCCCCTCACGTGATGGGGAGACATGTAGGGATTGGGAAGGCAAAAAGGGCATTTAGAGCTAGGGAACAGGTAGCATTTTTGGTCTGTAGGCATATAATGATAAGTGCGTTTTCCCTATGCCCTCCTTGCTGGCCTCTTTGACATGCTTGCAGGTACGATTGGCCCCGCCAGACGCAGGAGAGAGACGTGCTTCTGACTTCATCTGCGGCGGACGTGCTGCATTTTTTCTCCAGCTCCGCTGGTTGGACTGACTTCAAAAGGACCTGGAATGGTTGTAGGTGCCAATAACAGTCATAAAAGGTTCGTACGTTTGCAAGTAGTCAAGACCAGCCCTCTCCCCTTTTACTTAAACTTCTTAAAATTCCATTCCTTTAAACTTTTAACCTCTTCCTCCACGAAGCAATCCTCCCTTTGTTAGAATCCTGCCTGTATCCCATGCCTTGCCATTTACGTACTTTGAATTCAAGTAAAGACCCCGTGATAAGTATCAATTATCCCTCCACCAGTGCAATTTAAGGGCTATTTAAGTTAAGCTGTATTAGTGTTAATTTTATCTTTGTGTGAGTGCAATCATGTGTTCATTGTTTTAGCCGACTCTGCTCCAATTCACAGATTGTAGGTAGGTGATTTCATTAAAATCACCTTCTAGGCTACATTATGTTTTGTATTTAAGAATGTGTATTGTGTGATATTTCATAGGGGAATTCAATCTCCTTCAGTGTACACCGTCATTCCTAACTGAGACGTCTCTTTCAGGGATGCACACGCGGAATGATCGCTATCCATGCTTCAGTATCTCGTCTGCCACCCAAAATCCTGATAATTCCTGGTCGCAGTCAGTAACGATTTCTGTTGTGGCCCAAATGTTTATATGAATTATTCTCCCATCCTGGAGTTCCATCATTTGCATTACCTGAGACTATTTCATGTAATCAGTGCAAGACTGAATGTTATTCTTATCATTGAACTGATTGTATTGCAGATTGGCCCCATTTTAATCCACTTGCCTGTTGCCAACTCATTGCATTATTGTTCCCTGTGTCCTATGCTGAATCTGCCCCTTAGTGATTATGTTGTGTCGTCTCATTGTTGATTTGCTAAGTTTCTGCATACATAAATAAATAAAAGAATTCTAAATTCCCATATGGCGACCTTCCCCATTCAATTGTAAATCTGTAAAAGTAAGTCTTCTAAACCTTTGCTCATAAACTGGACTTTCTTGGACCTTCCCATCATTCAATTGTAAAGGTCCAATATATATATAAATTCTCTAAGGTAATATATATATAAATAACATCTACCTTGCTCATATAAACTGATATATTCTTGGTTTATATGGCAGCATCAATTATAGTTTTGTTTAAATTTATATATATATATATGAGGTCCATATATATATATATATATATATATATATATATATATATATATTATGACAATATTTATATATATATATATATATATATATATATATATATATATATATATATATATATATATATATATATATATATATATATATATATATATATATATATATATATATATATATATATATATATATATAAATATATATATATATATATATATATATATATATATATATATATATATATATATACATGGTGTTATACATTATAAATTAGAGCCCAAATTCCCTGCCTTCGACAGCATAAACCCAAAATTGATATGGACAAAAACAAAAGTAATTCAAAACAGGTATTTATTTATGTTCTCTCTGAGTATTTAAATTTTGTGGCCTCCATCTGCCTGTACCACAGCCTGCATTCTTGAGGGCATGATTTCAGCAAATCACAAAAAGCTGAGACTCAAACTCCATTTCCTTAGCACTTCGGTCACCTCTCTTCGCAGGTCGTCAAGGCTTGGTATACCATCATAGTTCACTGTGCGCACTTCAACACGATCCTTTAAGATACTACCAATATTTTCACACACATTAAGGTTAGGGGAGCTACCTGGAAATTCACTTCACGAGCAGAAATCGATACCACTATTTCGAAGCAGCTCCTGTGTCTGAAGATCCTTGAAACATGGTGCCTTATCATGCAAAAATGTGAATTCTTCAACAGATAACACATTTTCAGGATCTTTGAGGAAAGGAAATACTCCACCGGTAAGCACAGTTTCTCTTAAGTATTCGCCATTCCATGACTGTTCTTTTTCTTTGATGATCCACATTAACCGTTTGGCTGTGAAACAGAGAAAAATTCCCAAACATTCAGGAAATTTCACAACTTGGCGATAGCGCACATCATTGCTGATATCATCCAACTTTGCAGCCCAAATGATGTCATTTTTATGATTTGGCTTCCTGACTGTGTAAATGAAGAATTCATCTGATGCAGCAACATGTAGAATTCAGCTTCATCCCAATCTTTAAGAAATGAACCACAAAACCATGCACGGCCTTCTCTGTGTTGCTGAGTGATGTTGGGCTTGCTGATAAAATGAAATGGCTTGGTACCAAATTTTTCGACTCACGATGTACATCACTATAACTTCTCT
>NC_089794.1:6274830-6292330 GCF_040412425.1 Macrobrachium rosenbergii | reverse complement strand
TCGTTGAATATCCCAGTAAATCGTTCAGGATTTGTCACAATCCTCTCTTTCCTTCTCGAGATATATTCTTAACGCACACAAAGACCAAAAAAAAAAAAATAAAAATACAGGGAGACTCAGGTAAAAGATGATACTTTCCTTTGAGAAAATGAGCATTTGGAGTAATCTCAGATAATCCATACTAGCTATCATCTATTCCAAGAATGATCCGCGTCCTGTCCTTGTAAAATAAATAGATAAAAAAATTTAAACCATGCATTTATTAAAAAATGCACCAAAAAGTATAAAATAAATCATTCTGTGATTCACAGTATTAATGGTTACTTACGCCTAAACATAAAAGTGTGGGGTGCGTACTCACCTAACTTCCATACTATTCTATACTGACATATTTAAACTGAGAAGTTTCCGAAAGCAAGATTTCACAGCACTGATATGTGGGATTAAATCTCGCTGTATACCTAGTGATATTGTAAATTAGTTAAGACCTGAAGGGGTCTGTGAAAGCAATGAAGGCGGTAAAATGATTGTTATGGAAGACTTTCATATAATATAGTTCCATACCTGGCAAGCTTCTTCAAGAACCACTAAGAGTAGGCTAAACACGTCATTGTTAGAAATTGCTTGATAATTCGCAATACTGACGTGAGATTTTACATCCATAAAGCTCTTTCTTTACCCATATCTGTATGTACACATTGCATCAATACGGTTCGTTTTCAATACACTGCATTACAATACATATCTGTATAGAATTGTATACAAGTTAGGGTAAGCAGCCCACGATTTTACATTTAGGCATAAGTAAGCAACAGTCGTGCACACCAGAGTTTTTATATGCTTTTATTGAACTTGACTTTTGCATCTGTCTGTCTGTCTGTTTGGGGTCAAAATTTTTAAATTAATTTTTTACCTGTTCCCTTCATCCAACGGACTTGAAATTTTGCATGGTTACTCAATCCCGCTGACAATACAACCTTACATGATCAGTAGGTCAGCAGTGCCTGAAGTGACCCTACAGTGACTTCTCCCAGTATCTCAAGATTTGTATGAAACTTCGGATTTCTCATACCTTCTTTGACTCGGTAGAATAAGTAAATAACTCTACGGATTTTTCAAACCTTCTTTGGATGGACAGGATATCATGTTAACTTTTTTTATTTACAATCATAAAACAATTGCAATTTCTGTCAAAAATAAAAGTATAAAAAAATGTTAAACATGCTTTTATTAAAATGCACAAAAAGTACAAAATAGTTTTTGAGACACACCAGGATTTTCCTACAATTAATCATGTTAAAAAATCAAAGGGTGGTTCCACAAAATGGAAGGAAATGTTACAAGAAAAAAAAAATCTTATTTCTTGTACCATTTCCTTCCATGTTTAGCACCAACACTTTTATTTTGTAGGCAGAATTAATTTTAAGAAAATACTGGTGTGTCTCAAAAAAATATTTTGTACTTTTTAGAGCATTTTAATAAAAGCATGTTTTAACACTTTTTAAAAACACTTTTTTATTACATGCTTTTATTTAACTTGACTTCTGCAGCTGTCTGCCTGTCTGTTTGAGTCAAAACTTGTCACTCAATTTTCTACCTGTTTCCTTCGTCCGATGGACATGATATTTTATATGGTTGCTCAAAGCTGGTGACAACACAGCTTTACATGATCAATAGGTCAGCAGTGACCTCTGTTGGCCCTACAGTGACCTCTCCTAGTCTCAGGATTTGTATGAAATGCTTCGGATTTTTCATACATTCTTTGACTCAGTAGAATAAGTTAATAACTCTACGAATTTTTCAAAACTTCTTTGGTTGACAGGATATCACGTTCACTTTCATTGGCTACAATCATAAATCAGTTATAATTTTTGTCAAAAGTAAAAGCATAAAATAAAAAAAAAACTAAAAAGCCTTTATTAAAATAAAAAAAAAAAAAATTGAGGCACGCCAGATTTTTTGACAATTAAAATGCACTAAAAGTAAAATATAAAGTTTTGAAGGAAATGTTACAAGAAAAGAAATTTCCCATACAATTAATATATGTATACAAAAATATAAATATATATATATATATATATATATATATATATATAAATATATAAGAAATAGAAATATATATTTTTTTTTTTTCTTGTAGCATTTCTGTCCATGTTTGGCGGCCACTCTTTTATTTCTGTTGACATGATTAATTGTAAGAAAATCCTGGTGTGTCTCAAAAAAAATTTTTTTACTTTTTAATATATTTTAATAAAAGCGTGTTTAAATTTTTTTATTTTTTTATTTCAAAAGCAAGGAAAAATGAAAGACTAGGCAAATAGGTGCCCCATGCTTATATGTTTAGGCGTAAGTAAACATTGATATTTTGGATCACCGAAAGTGTCATTTTATACTTTTTGGTGCATTTTGAAATAAAAGTGTGGTTTTAGCATTTGTTAATTGATTTCATTTGTGATTTTTTTTTTTACAATTTACAGTTGAATAAGTACTGCTTGCACCACCGAGTGACTGAACCGATTGCAAAGCCCCATCCTCATTAGTTTGCATGGTCTTTACAAAAGTGTATGAATCTACGGTCCTGATACTGCATGTTTCACAACTATGAAACCATAATCCTTTGGCTAGGTGTTTCTTCATACTACAAAATGGTAAAATTGCATTAATATTTAATTTTATATTTTTTTTTTAATATTGCACTGTCACCGACTTTGAGCATGTACACCAAATCTAGGTGAAATCGGCTGGTAGAAGTGGGTCACAAATCAGTAGCAAGTTTTGACCCAAACAGATAGACAGACAGACAGATAAAGAAGTCAAGTTAATTAAAGGTGTGAAATAAAACCTGGCTAAAATTTTTTTCCTCAGTATCTTATAAGTAAAAGGCAACAACTTTTGACCTTATGGACCTTTTTTCTCCCACGTAGGAGACACAACCCTCGAAAGAGTTCCTCTGCCTCGAGACACGATGCGTAAATGCAGCAGAAAATGCCTATGTAGTTCTGCCTTCTACCACCTCATATAAAGCTGCCAACACCTCTCATCCCGAGCTCGCCCAAGAAAAAATAAAAAAATTTTTGATAAATAAATAAATAGAACATTCGCTACCGTTCCATGCTTTAACTTCCTCATTACGGATGGACCCGCGTGAAAACACTTCGACGCCAGTCGCTCCATATATCTAAGTAGAAGGCTCTATCTTATCAGGGCATCATGACTCACTAAGTCCTTTCGTATCTGGATAGCATTTATAAAAAATAAAAATAAATTAAGGCTGAAAATATTAAGAAGGTGGAATCATCTTTCAAACATTACCCGCCTGGTCTAGCTAAAACAGGGGTACACTGAGTCAAAATGATAAGTCAAGTAAAGGTAAAGTAAGTGCCTCTCTCTCTCTCTCTCTCTCTCTCTCTCTCTCTCTCTCTCTCTCTCTCTCTCTCTCTCTCTCTCTCTCTCAAAAGGACACTACCTACTTTCTCGTACTACCTCCTTGTCTTTCCTGTTATCTTGCTACCTATTCTGATGTGATTTCTTTGTACACTCCTTCACATATCGGTACTCTTTTTATATGTTCCCTTGTTTGCGTCCTTATAACATTATTGGGAAAATTATGATCGCCTCAGTTTCCACATAAAACAATGTTAGCTGGTAAGTTGCACCATTCTTTGGTAGGTACTTTTCACTTACGGACGAGCCATGGGATGTTCTACCTTTAATTAACTGCCAAGTTTAAACTGAGGTAAACCCAAGAAATACACCGTTCGTAGAATGCTTCTTTTCTACGGCCAAGGATAAGTCAGATAAAATGAGCTATTCTGAACGATTCACTGGTTCTTCTATTTTCGGTTGTGATAATAATAATAATAATAATAATAATAATAATAATAATAATAATAATAATAATAATAATAATAATAATAATAATAATAATAAAAGATCCTCTGGTTCTATGGTATCAGAACAGATAGGGTGATACGTGCCAATAGACCAGACGTGACGATGATTGACAAAATCAAGAAGAATGCCGCAATACAATGGGACACCAGAGTAGATGAGAAAGAAAGAGAAAAAAATGATAAGTATCAAGACCTAAAAATCGAAATAAGAAAGATAATGGATATGCCAGTGGAAATTGTACCTATAATCATAGAAACACTAGGCACGATCCCAAGATCCCTGAAAAGGAATCTGGGAAAACTAGATGCCGAAGTAGCTCTAGGACTCATGCAGAAGAGTGTGCTACAAGATGGACTCCTAAAGAGGCAGGATGCAACCTGAACCCCACACTATAAAAACCCCCAGTCGAGTAGGAAAAAAAAAAAAAAAAATAATAATAATAATAATCACTGAGGATTAAAAGCCACAGTAATGCTAAATTATTTATGTACAGAGTTAAAAAGATATATTTTTAATACTACCGTGCCTTTTAATTCTCGATATTATAGCCTCGTTATAGGGTCGCCTTGTTTCAATAATAATAATAAAAATAATAATGTAAACAATTTTAACTAAGAAAGCAGTATTTTAATTCTGATTAAAATGAACTCTAGACTTTATGGGAAATGGCAAAGTACATTACAGGAATACCTGGCTACACCCTACTATATGCATAAGTAAGATATTCCTTGAAAGTTTGAGTAAACTTGACTGAAGGAGTGACTGTTCATTTATTTATGTATAATATCATAAACAATTTTCACTAAAAACATTGTTGATTTCATGAAACGTCAAACAAGAGAAAATTTCTTTAAAAATCAGTAAACAAGGAAGGAAAAGAGACAGACAGATAGACAGTCAGACAGACAGAGAAAAGGGTAGGTGGAGTTCCACACCGATAGTGTACGAGTGTGCATTCGTGTACAGCGATTGTCAATACTTATCTTGTTTTCCTGTGGTAATAAACCAAAGTAAAGATACATCATCTTTACTAACAGTATCATCAATAAAATATCCTTCATGTAATATTTCAAGGACACAATATTTAATTTTTTACTATTTTAAAGGAAAAGACGTAGACCCTTGGCGTCCTGCAACACCAGCGAGTAATAAAAAAAAAAACATTTATTTTAGTCCATAGAGCAGGTTCCCTCCAAACAAAAGATCGTGTAGTGTTTCTCGAAAGAACTGCAGAGCTCAGCTACAAAAATCTTAAGGTTTATTATGGTGATTCGTTTTATTATCTATCATATTATAAAATTTTTAAAAAGAGATATATATATATATATATATTTTTTTTCAACAGTTTGAAGTTATGAACAAATTCTCTTCTTTTCACCAAAGAGGATAAAGAACTTCTCTTGTTTCCCATTACTTTGTTTTCGGGTTTTCTGGGATTTTGCAAGAAAGAAAATCCTTGGTATCAGAAATTGTTGCAGACAAAGGAAAACATTTAAATGGCGAAAGGTATTTTAAAGTGCCCGTGGGTGAAATAAAGAATTTTCACGTTAAAGGAGAATGACATTGTCATCTTATATAAAATATTTCCCTCCTTATCTCTCTCTCTCTCTCTCTCTCTGAATCTCTCTCTCTAGGATCTCTAGTCGATTATTTGCAACCCAAGAGGATTACCGAACACTGAAGCCAGCAAACATAGGAAGCATTAGAGCTGGAATGACATCAAAGAAGCAGCACATGATGATATCTAACATTGTTTCACCAACCTTCCTTATCCATCCCGTTTCTCCATAATAGAAAGCCAAAATGTCTCCTTTTTGAGCATCAACAACAACCAGAATACACTTACTCCAAACATCTCACGTGGAAGACAGGGCCATCTATGTAAAATCATAATATTTACAAGAGCTTTTACAAGAAAGTCCTTTAGAATCCAAGTCAATACATGTTTCATCAAAGGATGTCTTTCATCCGTACCCTTTCTGGTAGTATCCAGGGATCACTACAGTTGCTGTCTGGAAAATTTTACATTATATATATTTTTTTACCTGAGAGAGCCATGCGTCAGACATAAATACCGCATGAAGATTAATATCAAAACATTTCACTGGATCACTGAGTGAAAATAATGTATGACGGATGCTCAAAGTCTTAATGTCTTATCCAGATAAATTTGAAACAATTCCAAGAAGGCTGCCCTGAGGAACAGGGAATTGCTTTGGATAGTTAGGCCAGGGTAAACTCTTTCTGGAAGTCTCTGCACATGTTCTTCAACTGCAAATTAATTAATTATAAAAACAAAATTATTCAGGGCAAAGGAATCTATGTCTAACATATAAACAATGATCGACTTACGAAGTAGATTGACTCTGGAAAATAGTTCCAAAGGCCTCTTCAGAGGATGTTTTCGGAAAAACTCATCCAGATGACCCTTTAATGTACCATACAATGAAATTATCGGCTTTAGAAACAGTCTTCTTTTAAAGACATGCTTTGAAATGATAACGTTTAATAAAAACAGTTCCATGAACTTACACTGAAAAAAAAAACAGGATTATCTTTGTATAGTGATAAATGGTCGTTATGTTTCTTTTACAGTTTAAACGCCGCTATTTCTCACTATTTAAAGAAAAAGAATAAAATTGGGGTCACTAGAGATTGACTTTCACGATTAACCAAGTTGTAAATGTCCCTAGAATGACAAGCGGGCTTCTGAGAGTATGAAAAATGAGAAAAACCGAAAATAAAGGCAATAGTCAACATGATTTTTGAATAAAAGAAATGCACAGGCTGATCTGAATAACCTCCTAACAAAAATTTGTATATCTTTGTAAAGGATTCAACACGTCTGATATGGGCCTTTGTTATGCATGATGGATATACGAATGTGTTGATTTATATTCTGGGTCACAGGGCGTCCAACAGGCACCAGCCTTTTCCAAAATGAGCCCATTATATTTTTATGAGGTAAGCCCATTACACTTTTATGAGGTAAGCCGTCCCTCTTGAATTTTGAATTGGATAGCTGACAACTATTGTCACTTATCTTAAAACATTTATCTCTCTCTTAAAGTGAAAAAAACAAAAAATACCCCTGAACTTCTTACCATATTCTTTGAATGGATTTCTATATGATTTCTTGTTTGTCAGTTTCATTCATTTTGTTAAAATTTTATAAATAAACATTCATATTTACATAAATGGGTTTTTGTCACACACTCGCGTGATTTTTCATATTAACTTTTTTATAGTCTCTATCTCATGTAAAAATTTAACTCCTATAATTTCCCGTATGGTATAATTTCTAATTCGCTCCGGCCATTCGAATGCTAATATTGAAAGCTTATTCTAAAACAAAACAAAAAATCTTTTAGATACAGCTTTCCTTGTCGTACAAAAACTCATGTCCTTATGACAATGCGGCTCACACTAGGATTATGTATATCTTTATTTTCGAGTGTAGTTTCTCTCTTTTTGATATCATGATCGTATACAGCATGCCAGTTGTTTGATTTACCTTTCGAGAATTTCTCTGAATTTCAACACAAGAGAGCCTGTACTGGATATCTTTGTTCCTAAATATTTGAAAGATTCAACCTCACGGATTCTTTCTTCAATTAATGCTGCTTCATCCCTTTGTGCATGCTACCCTTACTACTTCTGATTTTCTCAGTATAATTTTGAGTGTATCTCCTTATATGCTATGCAGTCTACTAAGCAAGCTTTATAAATCTTGTAAGATTTTTTCTGATTTAAACAGAATGATCTGTATGTTCTGAGTTACTCCAATCTAAAACCTATCTTCCATCTCCAAGTCCTTTTTATTTATTATTATGAACACTACGAGAGGAGTAAACGACTAAGTGGAATAACTTCCCTTCTAGCACTCCACTATTTAGTACAAATTCACTCGGCAAGACAGTCAACATCAACTTTGCATCTACTTGATTTATTTAACGATAAAGTTACGATAACGTAAATGTTCCATAATAGTCTTCCGTGTACACTGTAAAATGCCTTCTTGTAATTACCCAAACCCATCAAAAGGATATTTCTTAATTCCCTAAACGAAATTGTACAATAAGTAAGTCTTCATGCCAATGTCTGATCTATGCAACTCCTGCCTTTCCTAAAACTAGATTCTTAATCTTTAAGCATGTTATCAACTTATTTTTCCAGCTTATTTTTCATAACATGGCAATGACTCCCTATTCCAATCATCAGGCTTTGTTTCCACATTCCATCCTCTATAAATCAATCTGGTTAGTGCACAGGCTATTCCAGTTTCTGCTCAATTCATAACTGCAGTGATTCTATCATAAATTTTTGTTTTATGTCTTCTAGGTTTCCTTATTATTGATTTTACTTTAAAGACGTTGAAGTTACTGACAAACACATTCAGTTTTTGTCAGCGTCTAGGTCAGTCAAAATCCCCCTAATATCTGTTATTCATGGCCTCACAAAAAAAAAAAAAAGAGTTAATTTTGAACTTTCCTATTATGACAGGTATCTTCCTCTATTTATGTCAACGATGGGCATTTCATTAGTAATTCTCAGGGGTATTTTTTAGCACCAGTGCCATTCTTGTTTACGTGTCTTTGTTAACATCGTCAGCCTGTTTTCTAAATATTATCTCTATCTCTTCTTCATCTTTATTTAACTTCACTATCTAGACTTGTGACTAAGTAAAATCACACTTTCAGAACTCCTGCATGTACTTCCAGATACTGTTAGTATGCTCTTGATTCCCAATCCGGATTTCCTCTAGAAGGTATAATATCCATTGGACGGGATGTTCAAACACAAACTAGACTGGGGAGAACATCAGATTCCTGCCAGATATTGCTTATTGTAAACAGCATAAGGGGCAGCCCACTATCCTAGTCTTTTGTATTTATATCAAGATAACACACCCTTAGGAAAACCTTAAAAGTAACATGGAAATGCTCAGGGGGAATGCACCTGAGGGTAATAGGCAGAGGACACTACTTTCTTGATTCCCAATTCCTTCATTGTATCAGTAAAGATGTCTGACAGGAACATGCTGCTGCTGCTGGTTTATATCTCTTGTGGCAATCTATAAGTCAGAGTGAACTGAGTGAAGGTATGAATGACAGCTTTCTTTGAAGCAGCTTGTGGCAGCACAGCCTCAAGGATGGCACCTTGAGGGTAATACCACAACGATTTCTTTTTCAGATCACAGAGTGTTACAGCTTCTGCAATAAGCTTTGTAAGCCCTGGGTTTTTCAGCTGTGCTTCTATCTGGCTTCAGTGAGAGTAATTGCAGCCAGTCACAGGCTGGAGTAGCTTCTGTAGAGAGTGGTTGAGGTAGTATGCCCACTTTTTCTCTGTTTTCCTCCTCTTTCCTTATCTTTGGTGTGAGTGTTTGCATTTACGGCTTTCCTGGCCATTTGCACTGCAGTTTATCTTGGTACAGCAGATAGTGCTAGCTCCATCATTCCCTAACAGCATCTCAACTCCAGAAAAGTGGTATGTCCTCCACAAGGGCAATGGCAATAGCTTTATGAAGGACAGTTTGGTCTGTCCCTGTTTCACATAGTACGTTGGCCATTGCAGGCTTGGCACCAGGGTCCAACAAGGACTCAGATCCTTTGCACATGAAGCTTTCCTCCCTTTTCTTCCTCTTCTGTGAGTCTGGTGGACGGGTTGCTGTGTGGTGGTTCTCCTACCTTTCTCTTATCCCTTCTGTTCCCTCACAACCTGTCTGTTGTTGCTATGGACTGCCTTGGTGGCATGATTTTTTCTTTGAGACCATCTCCATCAAGATTTCCCAGCATTTGAGTGGCAATGCTTCACATAACACTAGGTTGTTTCATGCCTGTGTTCTTGCAGAAAGTGAAGGTTTTTCTCTGGGGGAGGGAAGGTGTGGGTCATTCTTGGCTGGTGGCACACTGGCTGGCACTCTTGTGGCTTAGTGGGATCTCAGGGTTTGGTTAAATTCATTCTTTCTGGATACATGGCAACCTCCGGCAAGGACGAGAGGTCCCCTCTTAAGCTACATGCATCCAGAGAGTCAGTTCCTTCTTGTCAGTGAGGCTGGTGATGGCTCTGGCACTCTGGGCTCTCTGCTCTGTCAGTTATTTCCTCAACCCCAGCACCACCACAGCACAAAAAATCATAAGCTGAATCAGTTCATGGAGGGCTTCATGGGTCATCTTAGGCAAGACAGTTTTTAGCCAGTGATTGAATGCAGATCCTATCTGGCTGCTGGTCTTGATGGGGTCTCCCTTTCCTTTCTCTTGATTTCCTGAGAGTGACGACATGAGCATTTAGAAATGAGCTCGCATGTCTGAAGGACTCAGAACTTGTCAAGGGCATAGTCCTTCATTTCATGGGCAGTAAGAATGCTATTGGTGTTGAGTGACCTGTCAGCTGACCAGCAAGGAGCAGCAACATGGCTCCCAATGGCTTATACTGGAACTACATCATTTTCTGTAGTGCTTAAAAAATACCACTGGCCAGTCTTCCTTGAAAATTAGCATAAGTTCAGTAAGTCAGTGGTGGATATCATACTACATCAGGGAGGAGAGGATGCGTTAGTTTCCATTCAGGACTCCAGTAATATTATTCAATTTTTTGAGTTTTCAACTAGATCCTTTGTAGCTCCAGTTTCTCAGTCTCCTTTGACTATAGGTCTTGGTAATTTAAGTCCCTTTCGAGATCTTGTGAGGTATTTAACCCACTGTGCTCCTCTCTCATAGGTGGGTCATGGGTGCATATACTTTCCTTCGATCTCATCCTTGGAATTATTGCTCAGGCTCACCATTCAAAGTCATTGCACATAGCTGTTTTTAAACCAAGCAGCAGTTTGAATCCGCTTTTGACGGAGCCCTTATCACTTATAAATCCCCTTAAGTGTAAGTTATTCCCGAGGTTTAGTGAATTTGATGTTAATAGAAAATTAATGCCTTAATATGTGTGAATGCACATGCACACACACACACACAGATATGTTTGCAGGTGGATGTGCCTTTTCCCTATCTACATTTTCTTTTTCGTTGGATCAGATGGCCTCAAGAAATGTTCATTTTTTCCCCACTCTGAATATGAACCTCATCAGACAAATAAGTCCCATGTACATATTCTGTGTTCATGCAAACAAAGCACATTGGATTTTTCAAGAAATAGGCCAAAGAAGCTGGCATTAATGGCATTAATATCATAAAGTATTCCTAAGAAGTCTCAGAATCACCATGAACGAAATATACAGTATTTAGACTAATTGACAGAAATTATCAAGAACGATTATGATACTCGCGCTGGAAAATATAGGTACTAACTATTCTGATCCCTACCAAAACCCCACTTTTGGCAGACGAAAACCGGTTTGCAGGGGGTGGGTGGCTGACTGTCTCCCCATACTGTCACCCGGGAGTGGACAAACAGGATCCACTCAGATATTATTATAACATAGATGATTTTAGTAATTGCGCGAAACCGCCATTAATCAATAATCATCTTGGTATGCTTCGCATAAACGTTTACGTAGAAATACTTCGGCTAAATGCCACGTACAGCCATGTCGCTTAAAGATTTATGTGATAGAGTTGTGCGATTTCAGTATCAGAAATAAATCCAAGTAAAAAGTTTTGTGATGCGCATGACTCTCCGATAATTTATAACTCTCCAGCATGAAATTTTGGGACGCGGGGGACATTCAAACAGTAAAATACACTGGACCGGCGACGTTTTCATTCTATTATGAAGTTAAATGCGTTCACATTATTTCAGTTGTACAATATTCACGGAAAAATGAACCCCATTCAAAAGCACTTTTGGTCTCCAGGGCTGGCGTGGCTCATTGTAAATTCTGGGCGCAGAACCATAGCATATTTTTTCCTTTTTATTCCTCCTGTGTTACAACGATTATTCGCTTGCTTAAGGGCGTAATTTCCTCATCCTAAGTACCCATTGCGATGAAAATATAGACCACATTCGCAGTAAACTTTCATGGGAGAATAACCATGCAGGTATAAGAGGAATTTCAAGATGAAGAGCGTCCTTTGTTCTTGAAAAGGCCGTTGGAGTATACATACAGACATTCAGACACACACGTAAAACCACACACACAGCACACACACACACACACACACACACACACATATATATATATATATATATATATATATATATATATATATATATATATATATATATATATATATATATATATATATATATATATACATACATAGTATATATATACATACATATATATATACATACATATATATATATATATATATATATATATATATATATATATATATATATATATATATATATATATATATATATATATATATATATACATATATATATCATATACATACATATATATATATATATATATATATATATATATATATATATATATATATATATATATATATATATATATATATATATATATATATATATATATATATATATATATATATATATATATATATATATATATATATATATATATATATATATATATATATATATACACATACAATCTACTGGTATTTACCAGATACATAAGTATGATATTATATATATCAATACCTTTCTATATATATATTCTTATACACTTTTGGATATATTGTCACTACAAAGACTTTGTTATAAGTGCAAGAAATATGAAGGAAGTCAAATGTCTCATTTTAAAAGGATTGAAACCATATCCAGAGTATCAAGAACACTTGTTTCTAACCCCTGTTACACTGGTAGAATTCGGACAGGTGGAAAGTTACAATGGATATATACAAAAACTTTGAATTTGATCTAAGGCTTTGTAGGCAAACGTATCGAAATAGGTGGAAGTTTCTTAAGATAAGAGGATTACAGATTGACATAAATTCCCTATATATATATATATTTATATATAACTATATATATATATATATATATATATAATATAATGGGTCGCGTTTCCAGGTCATCTTCTTCACGTACATGCATGTAGGTGTACAAGTGGATCAATATACATTTTCAATGGCCCTAATTTTAAGTAACATCAAATTCCTACTATGATATATTGTTCTTTTGATTGATGATATCATCAGCATTCTTTCTTATTAAGTCCGTTTAGTCCAAAGTAATGAAAAACCAACCGGAAATATTCTAACACCAATCTACATTTATTATTGTGGGTCATATCGCTACCAATATAAAAATTACCTAAATTTATATATAGGGTTAATTATTGCAAGGTTTATTCGAAACTGCTGAATGGAAATTGCGGCACTGTTTTCCAAATCGGCTTTAATTTATTTCCGACATTTTTCCTGTCTCTCCCATCCACTAAAAACTCAAAAAGGTCTAAATCGGATTCATGCATTTTGATTGACGATCAGTTCGGAAGATTGACTGGGAATTAAAATTGCAATTACAATCATGAGCTAATTATTGGAACTGAGTTGTTCGGTGGTATGCATTGGATGTTTTCTCGTCAGTTAAAAAGGAGTATGAGAAAGCATTATTTTGTTGTTGACCTAAATATTTGTCTGTTGGACTATGGGATCAGTACATTTTTTTATATTGCTTTATTAAATTTATTCGAATTTCAGATTGTTATGAATAATGAGATAAAACTGTTGTTCTATAAAGATGTTCTTTTCATCCAGTTTTATAATCAAAATATATTTGTTCTCTGCGGGGTTTTTATTTATTTGATTTTTAAAGTTTTCTGGTATTTTATTGAAATGAATTTGCACTCTTAGAAGGTGGGTTTTCTGCATTCCTGTTATACTGCTTAAATGCATACCTACTGTTCTGTAGAGTTCTTATGATCAGTGACATCATTAGGAACGCCAGTTTACGTCAAAATTTTCAGTTTATCATGTATCGTGCAAGCCATTCCTCAGAAGTTTTAGTAAGATATGTTCTGAATGGAAGAATTTAACACGATCCATAACAGATAAACCTAAAGCAACTGCAATATCCACATACATGAATAAAGGGCTATTAACAAACAAATAAAAAAAATACTACAGAGGACAGGAAACAACAGACAAAACGATTTCAACAACAAAATAATAGCTGTGTTATGAAAGTGATCCTCCTGTACTGAAATGCAACTTCAGTTCTAATAATTATTTTCATCTTCTTTTATCCCAATATGTCTTTTAGGGATTTTTTCTCGTTAATTTGTTATTGTAAATAAAAAAAGGGATGATGGCAGGAGTATTACAAGATATATATATATATAGTAATATGTCATGACATTTATATATATAGACAGGTAGATCGCTATCGCAAAGAATAACAGAGCACAAAAGATCATATACGTTATATATATCGAGAGTTCGGGAATTTTCCTATATATATTAGAAATACAGGGCATGTCATTAACTGGAGTGGGGCGGAGTTGGTTTTCAAGAAGGGGCTGTTTATAGTGAAAGATGCTGAATCTGCTATCATCAATCAAACCAACAATATGAACCTGTCAGCAAGGACATTGGACGGTCAAACCATTTATCACTTTTAATCCTCATGGGGCACCCCTTTTTGAAGAAGATGACCCAAGAAATTGCGACGACATTTGCCAGATCCATGCCAAACTAAAACTAATGTGATAAAAACCACTAGGGAATAAGAGCTGCGTCCTTTTAAGAAACGCCACCTGAGTTAACATCGGAGGGGTTAATGCCAAGCCCTTCATGATTTTTGTATCGATATTAATTGTAACGGCAGATGTCCATTATTATACCTCTTGGTGGCTCAGAAACTTTGACGAAATCGATATGGTTTCAAAGTTTAAATAGTGTTCGAGGGCGGTTCTTATTTATCATATTACACTGTGATAATTCCTCAGTATTACAGGAAAAGACATTCATATATATGTATATATTAAAACGACATTTGTAGCTTCATGAATATATATATATCATATGTGATAAAAATTTCATATATATATATATATATACATATTGATACAGGGAAATACTCCAGGAAGCATATCCAGAGGAAGACGGACGAAAACCACACATCACTAGGGCTGTCTTATTTATTTTAAAACCAACGTTTCGTAATTTTGTTCTCCTCTTTTTCTATAGTAAATTTCAGTGAGAAAAGATAAAAATTCACGTAGTTGAGGAAGAGATCAGTTCCTATTCATAGTTTTTGAAGAGAACAAACGTATCATCGACATACCTAGAATAAAAATAGAGGATGAAATCTTAGAGGGCAATCGTCGAGAATGCGCTCCTCCAGGAGCACATGAAGATGTTAAGCTAAAACAGTTACCAGCAAGGGATGAAGATATTGGCCATACCATCTACTTGTTTAAATAGTTTTCCGTTAAAAACAAAGGCAGTTTTCAGCGCTGCCAGTTCAAGGAGGATCTTAAAATGCGTGCGGTGAAAATTATTAAAAGTGGACTCTGGATCAGGGAACAACTTGTTAAGAATCAGTTCAATGGTCTCACCAACTGGAATATTCGTAAACAAAGATTCGATGTCAAGGCTGGTCATGAAAAAATCGGAATCCTGTAATAAAATAGACTCTTTAAACTGGCTGTAAGGGGAATTATTGAGAGTAACTGTTCTTTGTTAATGGTTCAAGTATAGGAACGAGAAATTTGGCTAGTTTATAATTCGGTGTATTAAAAGAAGTCAAGATAGGCCTGGAGTGGGGAGAACTGGTTTATGAATTTTTGGAAGGCTATATAAAATCCGAACATGAAATTCACTGTAGAAAAAGAGGAGAACAACTGCCTGTCATTCCTGGACGTTCAAGTTTATAGACAAGACAATTCTTTTAACACCACGATTTTTAGAAAGAAAACTTTTACAGGACTCGGATCCAATTTTTATAGCAGCTGTTATTTTAATTTCAAAATTAATTCCATTTTTACCCTTCTTAATAGAGCACTGGTCCTCACATCTAACTGGAATGCCTTTCATAATGAGATTTTATCTCTAGTTAACTTCTTTAGAGGTAACTGTTTTCCCCAGAAGCTAGTATATAAAAAGTTAAATCAGTTATTAAATAAGCATTTCTCTAAAAGACCTGAAGTCCTAACAGTACAAAAAATGAATTTCTTTGCAACCTTTCCATGTATCAGTGGCTTAACCTTTCAAAAAAGATTTACGAAAAATATCCATGAACATTTCCCAGCCATATCAGCCTAATTAATTCCCAAAAATCCTCCGAGTATCGGCTCTTTGTTTAAGGTAAAGGATCAGCTGTGTCTTTATATGTCCTCTGGTGTCATCTATAAATATACTTTGCCCTAAATGTATTTCAGGGATTTACGTGCGATCCACCAGTAGGCTTCTTAAGGTGCGCATTGATTCACATCGGGGGAATTAGTTTCCACACAGGTAGCAGAATGTCAAACCCAGAGCACTCCAACATCAGGAACCATTCAAAACAATGTAAACCTACATTGAGAACAAAGATTTTAGCGTCATCGGTCATACTGCCAACCCTCAAGACTTAACAATCTTAGAGTCGTTATTTATCAAACAACTTGTACCATCATTAAATACTCACACATCCGCTGGTCAACTGTATTTAGCTTAACTCCTTACTGTGGTGGCTTCTTTCCATTTAGTTCCATACTGTTTCACCTCTAGGTTGGTTGTGTTTTTATTCTTATTTATTTCATTTTACTGTAACATTTTAAATGTATTTTAAGACTGTACTTATAACTGTTTTTATCTTTTCTTTTATGCACAGCCTTGAAGATGTAATCAATACAAAATTACGAAACGTTGGTTTTAAAATAAATAAGACAGCCTAGTGATGTGTGGTTTTCGTCCGTCTTCCTCTGGATACATACATACATACATACATACATATATATATATATATATATATATATATATATATATATATATATATATATATATATATATATATATATATATATATACATATATATATATCAAATAAGTCTCACTAAACATTAAAAGATGAAGTTATTACTCTCATGTTTTTCAATAGTGGATGCCAGTTCTAGTACAAACCCCATTCCCTCCGGTGATTTGACTGTTTACCACCTGTCCAATTCAATAATTTTGTCAATTGTGGTGAAAATTTCACAACATAGCAGTCCGATGTTAAGTCCCAGGAATTCTGAATTCAGGCTAGGATCTAGGAACTTTACTCTGACCTCCTTAAAAAAAAAAAGTAAAAAATGAGCCTAAGTGTCTTCGGCGCAGTTGAGTTTTCTGTATGAAATTCTCAGCCACGCCTATGAAACTCAGCCGCGGCCATGAAACTTTCAGCCACAGCCAGGCGGTGGCCTGTGTTGTTGGCAGCTATAGCGGTGCCAGATGCACGATCATGGCTAAATTTAGACTTAAATAAAATAAAAACTGCTGACGGTAGAAGACTGCAATTTGGTATGTCCGATGATTGGAGAGTAGATGATCAAAATACCAGTTTGCATCCCTCTATCCTCAGTAGTTTTTAAGATCTGAGGGCGGACAGAAAAAGTGCGGACGGACAGACAAATAGCTATCTCAATAGTTTTCTTTTACATAAAACTAAAAGCTGCAATGGCGCAGTTTCCGTCAAATGAATGTGGACTTAACAGTTTTAAAGGACCAACTAAATGTGAAATAGCCTGTATATTCTAACTTACAGTCTT